>NW_028157401.1:112500-147500 GCF_964263955.1 Coregonus lavaretus
ACTCCCTCTGTTAATGTCCTAGTTAATATCCCATGACTCCCTCTGTTAATCTCCTAGTTAATATCCCATGACTCCCTCTGTTAATCTCCTAGTTAATATCCCATGACTCCCTCTGTTAATCTCCTAGTTAATATCCCATGACTCTCTCTGTTAATCTCCTAGTTAATATCCCATTACTCCCTCTGTTAATCTCCTAGTTAATATCCCATTACTCCCTCTGTTAATCTCCTAGTTAATATCCCATGACTCCCCCTCTGTTAATATCCTAGTTAATATCCCATGTCTCCCCCTCTGTTAATCTCCTAGTTAATATCCCATGACTCCCTCTGTTAATCTCCTAGTTAATATCCCATGACTCCCCCTCTGTTAATCTCCTAGTTAATATCCCATGACTCCCCCTCTGTTAATCTCCTAGTTAATATCCCATGACTCCCTCTGTTAATCTCCTAGTTAATATCCCATGACTCCCTCTCTGTTAATCTCCTAGTTAATATCCCATGACTCCCTCTCTGTTAATCTCCTAGTTAATATCCCATGACTCCCTCTCTGTTAATCTCCTAGTTAATATCCCATGACTCCCTCTCTGTTAATCTCCTAGTTAATATCCCATGACTCCCTCTCTGTTAATCTCCTAGTTAATATCCCATGACTCCCTCTGTTAATCTCCTAGTTAATATCCCATGACTCCCTCTGTTAATCTCCTAGTTAATATCCCATGACTCCCTCTGTTAATCTCCTAGTTAATATCCCATGACTCCCTCTGTTAATCCCCTAGTTAATATCCCATGACTCCCTCTCTGTTAATCCCCTAGTTAATATCCCATGATTCCCTCTGTTAATCCCCTAGTTAATATCCCATGACTCCCTCTGTTAATCTCCTAGTTAATATCCCATGACTCCCTCTGTTAATCTCCTAGTTAATATCCCATGACTCCCTCTGTTAATCCCCTAGTTAATATCCCATGATTCCCTCTGTTAATCTCCTAGTTAATATCCCATGACTCCCTCTGTTAATCTCCTAGTTAATATCCCATGATTCCCTCTGTTAATCCCCTAGTTAATATCCCATGATTCCCTCTGTTAATCTCCTAGTTAATATCCCATGACTCCCTCTCTGTTAATCTCCTAGTTAATATCCCATGACTCCCTCTGTTAATCTCCTAGTTAATATCCCATGACTCCCTCTCTGTTAATCTCCTAGTTAATATCCCATGACTCCCTCTTTTAATCTCCTAGTTAATATCCCATGACTCCCTCTCTGTTAATCTCGTAGTTAACATCCCATGACTCCCTCTCTGTTAATCTCCTAGTTAATATCCCATGACTCCCTCTGTTAATCTCCGAGTTAACATCCCATGACTCCCTCTGTTAATATCCTAGTTAATATCCCATGACTCCCTCTGTTAATCTCCTAGTTAATATCCCATGACTCCCTCTCTGTTAATATCCTAGTTAATATCCCATGACTCCCTCTGTTAATGTCCTAGTTAATATCCCATGACTCCCTCTGTTAATCTCCTAGTTAATATCCCATTACTCCCTCTGTTAATCTCCTAGTTAATATCCCATGACTCCCTCTGTTAATCTCCTAGTTAATATCCCATGACTCTCTCTGTTAATCTCCTAGTTAATATCCCATTACTCCCTCTGTTAATCTCCTAGTTAATATCCCATTACTCCCTCTGTTAATCTCCTAGTTAATATCCCATGACTCCCCCTCTGTTAATATCCTAGTTAATATCCCATGTCTCCCCCTCTGTTAATTTCCTAGTTAATATCCCATGTCTCCCCCTCTGTTAATCTCCTAGTTAATATCCCATGACTCCCTCTGTTAATCTCCTAGTTAATATCCCATGACTCCCTCTCTGTTAATCTCCTAGTTAATATCCCATGACTCCCTCTCTGTTAATCTCCTAGTTAATATCCCATGACTCCCTCTCTGTTAATCTCCTAGTTAATATCCCATGACTCCCTCTGTTAATCTCCCATGACTCCCTCTGTTAATCTCCTAGTTAATATCCCATGACTCCCTCTGTTAATCTCCTAGTTAATATCCCATGACTCCCTCTGTTAATCTCCTAGTTAATATCCCATGACTCCCTCTGTTAATCTCCTAGTTAATATCCCATGACTCCCTATGTTAATCCCCTAGTTAATATCCCATGACTCCCTCTCTGTTAATCCCCTAGTTAATATCCCATGACTCCCTCTCTGTTAATCCCCTAGTTAATATCCCATGATTCCCTCTGTTAATCCCCTAGTTAATATCCCATGACTCCCTCTGTTAATCTCCTAGTTAATATCCCATGACTCCCTCTGTTAATCTCCTAGTTAATATCCCATGACTCCCTCTGTTAATCTCCTAGTTAATATCCCATGACTCCCTCTCTGTTAATCTCCTAGTTAATATCCCATGACTCCCTCTCTGTTAATCTCCTAGTTAATATCCCATGACTCCCTCTGTTAATCTCCTAGTTAATATCCCATGACTCCCTCTGTTAATCTCCTAGTTAATATCCCATGACTCCCTCTCTGTTAATCTCCTAGTTAAAATTCCATGACTCCCTCTCTGTTAATCTCGTAGTTAATATCCCATGACTCCCTCTCTGTTAATCTCCTAGTTAATATCCCATGACTCCCTCTGTTAATCTCCTAGTTAATATCCCATGACTCCCTCTGTTAATCTCCTAGTTAATATCCCATGACTCCCTCTGTTAATCTCCTAGTTAATATCCCACGACTCCCTCTGTTAATCTCCTAGTTAATATCCCATGACTCCCCCTCTGTTAATCTCCTAGTTAATATCCCATGACTCCCCCTCTGTTAATCTCCTAGTTAATATCCCATGACTCCCTCTGTTAATCTCCTAGTTAATATCCCATGACTCCCTCTCTGTTAATCTCCTAGTTAATATCCCATGACTCCCTCTGTTAATCTCCTAGTTAATATCCCATGACTCCCTCTGTTAATCTCCTAGTTAATATCCCATGACTCCCTCTGTTAATCTCCTAGTTAATATCCCATGACTCCCTCTGTTAATCCCCTAGTTAATATCCCATGACTCCCTCTCTGTTAATCCCCTAGTTAATATCCCATGATTCCCTCTGTTAATCCCCTAGTTAATATCCCATGACTCCCTCTGTTAATCTCCTAGTTAATATCCCATGACTCCCTCTGTTAATCTCCTAGTTAATATCCCATGACTCCCTCTGTTAATCCCCTAGTTAATATCCCATGATTCCCTCTGTTAATCTCCTAGTTAATATCCCATGACTCCCTCTGTTAATCTCCTAGTTAATATCCCATGATTCCCTCTGTTAATCCCCTAGTTAATATCCCATGATTCCCTCTGTTAATCTCCTAGTTAATATCCCATGACTCCCTCTCTGTTAATCTCCTAGTTAATATCCCATGACTCCCTCTGTTAATCTCCTAGTTAATATCCCATGACTCCCTCTCTGTTAATCTCCTAGTTAATATCCCATGACTCCCTCTGTTAATCTCCTAGTTAATATCCCATGACTCCCTCTCTGTTAATCTCCTAGTTAACATCCCATGACTCCCTCTCTGTTAATCTCCTAGTTAATATCCCATGACTCCCTCTGTTAATCTCCGAGTTAACATCCCATGACTCCCTCTGTTAATATTCTAGTTAATATCCCATGACTCCCTCTGTTAATCTCCTAGTTAATATCCCATGACTCCCTCTGTTAATCTCCTAGTTAATATCCCATGACTCCTACTGTTAATCTCCTAGTTAATATCCCATAACTCCCTCTGTTAATCTCCTAGTTAATATCCCATGACTCCCTCTGTTAATCCCCTAGTTAATATCCCATGACTCCCTCTCTGTTAATCCCCTAGTTAATATCCCATGATTCCCTCTGTTAATCCCCTAGTTAATATCCCATGACTCCCTCTGTTAATCTCCTAGTTAATATCCCATTACTCCCTCTGTTAATGTCCTAGTTAATATCCCATGACTCCCTCTGTTAATCCCCTAGTTAATATCCCATGATTCCCTCTGTTAATCTCCTAGTTAATATCCCATGACTCCCTCTCTGTTAATCTCCTAGTTAATATCCCATGACTCCCTCTGTTAATCTCCTAGTTAATATCCCATGACTCCCTCTCTGTTAATCTCCTAGTTAATATCCCATGACTCCCTCTGTTAATCTCCTAGTTAATATCCCATGACTCCCTCTCTGTTAATCTCCTAGTTAACATCCCATGACTCCCTCTCTGTTAATCTCCTAGTTAATATCCCATGACTCCCTCTGTTAATCTCCGAGTTAACATCCCATGACTCCCTCTGTTAATATCCTAGTTAATATCCCATGACTCCCTCTGTTAATCTCCTAGTTAATATCCCATGACTCCCTCTGTTAATCTCCTAGTTAATATCCCATGACTCCCTCTGTTAATCTCCTAGTTAATATCCCATGACTCCCTCTGTTAATCTCCTAGTTAATATCCCATGACTCCCTCTGTTAATCCCCTAGTTAATATCCCATGACTCCCTCTCTGTTAATCCCCTAGTTAATATCCCATGATTCCCTCTGTTAATCCCCTAGTTAATATCCCATGACTCCCCCTGTTAATCTCCTAGTTAATATCCCATGACTCCCTCTGTTAATCTCCTAGTTAATATCCCATTACTCCCTCTGTTAATGTCCTAGTTAATATCCCATGACTCCCTCTGTTAATCTCCTAGTTAATATCCCATTGCTCCCTCTGTTAATCTCCTAGTTAATATCCCATGACTCCCTCTGTTAATCTCCTAGTTAATATCCCATGACTCTCTCTGTTAATCTCCTAGTTAATATCCCATTACTCCCTCTGTTAATCTCCTAGTTAATATCCCATTACTCCGTCTGTTAATCTCCTAGTTAATATCCCATGACTCCCCCTCTGTTAATATCCTAGTTAATATCCCATGACTCCCCCTCTGTTAATCTCCTAGTTAATATCCCATTACTCCCCCTCTGTTAATCTCCTAGTTAATATCCCATGACTCCCCCTCTGTTAATCTCCTAGTTAATATCCCATGACTCCCTCTGTTAATCTCCTAGTTAATATCCCATCACTCCCTCTCTGTTAATCTCCTAGTTAATATCCCATGACTCCCTCTCTGTTAATCTCCTAGTTAATATCCCATGACTCCCTCTCTGTTAATCTCCTAGTTAATATCCCATGACTCCCTCTGTTAATCTCCTAGTTAATATCCCATGACTCCCTCTGTTAATCTCCTAGTTAATATCCCATAACTCCCTCTGTTAATCTCCTTGCTAATATCCCATGACTCCCTCTGTTAATCGCCTAGTTAATATCCCATGACTCCCTCTCTGTTAATCTCCTAGTTAATATCCCATGACTCCCTCTCTGTTAATCTCCTAGTTAATATCCCATGACTCCCTCTGTTAATCTCCTAGTTAATATCCCATGACTCCCTCTCTGTTAATCTCCTAGTTAACATCCCATGACTCCCTCTCTGTTAATCTCCTAGTTAATATCCCATGACTCCCTCTGTTAATCTCTGAGTTAACATCCCATGACTCCCTCTGTTAATCTCCTAGTTAATATCCCATGACTCCCTCTCTGTTAATCTCCTAGTTAATATCCCATGACTCCCTCTGTTAATCTCCTAGTTAATATCCCATGACTCCCTCTCTGTTAATCTCCTAGTTAACATCCCATGACTCCCTCTCTGTTAATCTCCTAGTTAATATCCCATGACTCCCTCTGTTAATCTCCGAGTTAACATCCCATGACTCCCTCTGTTAATCTCCTAGTTAATATCCCATGACTCCCTCTGTTAATCTCCTAGTTAATATCCCATGACTCCCTCTGTTAATCTCCTAGTTAATATCCCATGACTCCCACTGTTAATCCCCTAGTTAATATCCCATGACTCCCTCTCTGTTAATCTGCACCTCTGTCCATATCTCACAGTATGAATGCAGGCAACAGCAGCCTTCAAACAGAGATAGAGACCATCACCACCAGACTGATTAGATTAGTTGTGCTTCCTCTCTCCTCCTCTCCTGTTCTCCGCTACTTCCTCCTTCTCTCATCTCCTCTCTTCCCTTCTCCTCTCCTCTCCTCTCCTTCATTTCCTCTCCTCCCCTCCCTCTCATCTCCTCTCCACCTTTCCTCTCCACCTCTACTCTCCACCTCTATTCTCCACCTCTATTCTCCACCTCTATTCTCCACCTCTATTCTCCACCTCTAATCTCCACCTCTAATCTCCACCTCTAATCTCCACCTATAATCTCCACCTCTATTCTCCACCTCTCCTCTCCACCTCTATTCTCCACCTCTATTCTCCACCTCTCCTCTCCACCTCTATTCTCCACCTCTATTCTCCACCTCTATTCTCCACCTCTATTCTCCACCTCTCCTCTCCACCTCTAATCTCCACCTCTATTCTCCACCTCTCCTCTCCACCTCTCCTCTCCACCTCTATTCTCCACCTCTCCACCTCTAATCTCCAACTCTCCACCTCTAATCTCCACCTCTATTCTCCACCTCTATTCTCCACCTCTCCTCTCCACCTCTCCTCTCCACCTCTATTCTCCACCTCTATTCTCCACCTCTAATCTCCACCTCTATTCTCCACCTCTCCTCTCCACCTCTATTCTCCACCTCTATTCTCCACCTCTATTCTCCACCTCTAATCTCCGCCTCTAATCTCCACCTCTATTATCCACCTCTATTATCCACCTCTATTCTCCACCTCTATTCTCCACCTCTATTCTCCACCTCTATTCTCCACCTCTCCTCTCCACCTCTAATCTCCACCTCTAATCTCCACCTCTATTCTCCACCTCTCCTCTCCACCTCTCCTCTCCACCTCTAATCTCCACCTCTATTCTCCACCTCTCCACCTCTATTCTCCACCTCTATTCTCCACCTCTATTATCCACCTCTAATCTCCACCTCTAATCTGCACCTCTATTATCCACCTCTATTCTCCACCTCTATTATCCACCTCTATTCTCCACCTCTATTCTCCACCTCTCCTCTCCACCTCTCCACCTCTATTCTCCACCTCTATTCTCCACCTCTCTTCTCCACCTCTCCTCTCCACCTCTAATCTCCACCTCTATTCTCCACCTCTCCTCTCCACCTCTCCTCTCCACCTCTATTCTCCACCTCTCCACCTCTAATCTCCAACTCCCACCTCTAATCTCCACCTCTATTCTCCACCTCTATTCTCCACCTCTCCTCTCCACCTCTCCTCTCCACCTCTATTCTCCACCTCTATTCTCCACCTCTAATCTCCACCTCTATTCTCCACCTCTCCTCTCCACCTCTATTCTCCACCTCTATTCTCCACCTCTATTCGCCACCTCTAATCTCCGCCTCTAATCTCCACCTCTATTATCCACCTCTATTCTCCACCTCTATTCTCCACCTCTCCTCTCCACCTCTAATCTCCACCTCTAATCTCCACCTCTATTCTCCACCTCTCCTCTCCACCTCTCCTCTCCACCTCTAATCTCCACCTCTAATCTCCACCTCTATTCTCCACCTCTATTCTCCACCTCTATTCTCCACTTCTCCTCTCCACCTCTATTCTCCACCTCTAATCTCCACCTCTATTCTCCACCTCTCCTCTCCACCTCTCCTCTCCACCTCTAATCTCCACCTCTATTCTCCACCTCTCCACCTCTATTCTCCACCTATATTCTCCACCTCTATTATCCACCTCTAATCTCCACCTCTAATCTGCACCTCTATTATCCACCTCTATTCTCCACCTCTATTCTCCACCTCTATTCTCCACCTCTATTCTCCACCTCTATTCTCCACCTCTAATATCCACCTCTAATCTCCACCTCTATTCTCCACCTCTCCTCTCCACCTCTATTCTCCACCTCTATTCTCCACCTCTCCTCTCCACCTCTCCACCTCTATTCTCCACCTCTATTCTCCACCTCTCTTCTCCACCTCTCCTCTCCACCTCTAATCTCCACCTCTATTCTCCACCTCTATTCTCCACCTCTCCACCTCTATTCTCCACCTCTAATCTCCACCTCTAATCTCCACCTCTATTCTCCACCTCTATTCTCCACCTCTAATCTCCACCTCTATTCTCCACCTGCTCATAGAGCCCCACTGAAACCCTCTAAGGCTCCAGGGCTGAGGCTTCATACTGCAGGCTGGATCCTATGGCTGCCACACTCTCCCCTCTCTCTCTCTCTCTCTCTCTCTCTCCCCCCCCCCTAATCTCCACCTCTATTCTCCACCTCTCCACCTCTATTCTCCACCTCTATTCTCCACCTCTATTATCCACCTCTAATCTCCACCTCTATTATCCACCTCTATTCTCCACCTCTATTCTCCACCTCTATTCTCCACCTCTATTCTCCACCTCTCCTCTCCACCTCTCCACCTCTATTCTCCACCTCTATTCTCCACCTCTCTTCTCCACCTCTCCTCTCCACCTCTAATCTCCACCTCTATTCTCCACCTCTCCTCTCCACCTCTCCTCTCCACCTCTATTCTCCACCTCTCCACCTCTAATCTCCAACTCTCCACCTCTAATCTCCACCTCTATTCTCCACCTCTATTCTCCACCTCTCCTCTCCACCTCTCCTCTCCACCTCTATTCTCCACCTCTATTCTCCACCTCTAATCTCCACCTCTATTCTCCACCTCTCCTCTCCACCTCTAATCTCCACCTCTAATCTCCACCTCTATTCTCCACCTCTCCTCTCCACCTCTCCTCTCCACCTCTAATCTCCACCTCTAATCTCCACCTCTATTCTCCACCTCTATTCTCCACCTCTATTCTCCACCTCTATTCTCCACTTCTCCTCTCCACCTCTATTCTCCACCTCTAATCTCCACCTCTATTCTCCACCTCTCCTCTCCACCTCTCCTCTCCACCTCTAATCTCCACCTCTATTCTCCACCTCTCCACCTCTATTCTCCACCTCTATTCTCCACCTCTATTATCCACCTCTAATCTCCACCTCTAATCTGCACCTCTATTATCCACCTCTATTCTCCACCTCTATTCTCCACCTCTATTCTCCACCTCTATTCTCCACCTCTCCTCTCCACCTCTCCACCTCTATTCTCCACCTCTATTCTCCACCTCTATTCTCCACCTCTCTTCTCCACCTCTCCTCTCCACCTCTAATCTCCACCTCTATTCTCCACCTCTCCTCTCCACCTCTCCTCTCCACCTCTATTCTCCACCTCTCCACCTCTAATCTCCAACTCTCCACCTCTATTCTCCACCTCTATTATCCACCTCTATTCTCCACCTCTCCTCTCCACCTCTCCTCTCCACCTCTATTCTCCACCTCTATTCTCCACCTCTAATCTCCACCTCTATTCTCCACCTCTCCTCTCCACCTCTAATCTCCACCTCTAATCTCCACCTCTATTCTCCACCTCTCCTCTCCACCTCTCCTCTCCACCTCTAATCTCCACCTCTAATCTCCACCTCTATTCTCCACCTCTATTCTCCACCTCTATTCTCCACCTCTATTCTCCACTTCTCCTCTCCACCTCTATTCTCCACCTCTAATCTCCACCTCTATTCTCCACCTCTCCTCTCCACCTCTCCTCTCCACCTCTAATCTCCACCTCTATTCTCCACCTCTCCACCTCTATTCTCCACCTCTATTCTCCACCTCTATTATCCACCTCTAATCTCCACCTCTAATATGCACCTCTATTATCCACCTCTATTCTCCACCTCTATTCTCCACCTCTATTCTCCACCTCTATTCTCCACCTCTATTCTCCACCTCTAATCTCCACCTCTAATCTCCACCTCTATTCTCCACCTCTCCTCTCCACCTCTATTCTCCACCTCTATTCTCCACCTCTCCTCTCCACCTCTCCACCTCTATTCTCCACCTCTATTCTCCACCTCTATTCTCCACCTCTCCTCTCCACCTCTAATCTCCACCTCTATTCTCCACCTCTCCACCTCTATTCTCCACCTCTATTCTCCACCTCTCCACCTCTAATCTCCACCTCTAATCTCCACCTCTAATCTCCACCTCTATTCTCCACCTCTATTCTCCACCTCTATTCTCCACCTCTAATCTCCACCTCTATTCTCCACCTCTCCACCTCTATTCTCCACCTCTATTCTCCACCTCTCCACCTCTAATATCCACCTCTAATCTCCACCTCTAATCTCCACCTCTATTCTCCACCTCTATTCTCCACCTCTATTCTCCACCTCTAATCTCCACCTCTATTCTCCACCTGCTCATAGAGCCCCACTGAAACCCTCTAAGGCTCCAGGGCTGAGGCTTCATACTGCAGGCTGGATCCTATGGCTGCCACACTCTCCCCTCTCTCTCTCTCTCTCTCTCTCTCTCTCTCTCCCCCCCCCCCCCCCCCCCACTCTCTCTCTCTCTCTCTCTCTCTCTCTCTCTCTCTCTCTCTCACTCTCTCTCTATCTCTCTTTCTCTCTCTCTCTCTTTCTCTGCGTTCAAATGTATAGAGCACAGCCACTGCATACTGTCATTGATATGGATAGGCTGCATGGCATGGACTACCTGGTTCAACACAGAGAGAAATAGAACTGAGAGGAGAGACGAGGGAGGAGAAGAGAGGAGGGCTTTGGGGTGTAGGGGAGAATGAAGACTAGACCACTGGGATAGGTTTAGTGCTGTGAAACATCTAGTTGAGCTGAATCTCAATAACCCTCATCCTGAAGTCTCGTCAGCTCTGCTCCCAGCTCAGCTTTGAAGTCATTAGCTCTTCAGAGTGATTTGCATAGAGAGATATTGTTGACGCTCTCTTGTTCTGTCGGTCGGTCGTGTGGTAGAAAATAATAGTATTTTTCAGTAGTTCATCAGTTGAAATGGCTGATGTTGTCAGTCGCTCAGATTGGGCCTCACATGACAAGGGCAACGAATGACGACAAGAGATGAACAGGCTATTTGTAAATGGAGTGTTGTAGAGGGATCAGAACAGTATAGCTGCACATCCCAAGCATCAAGACTTTCATACTGACTTCAATTAGTTTAATCATGTCTTACAGTCATTTAAATTATTTAATGTTGTTCATATTGAATCACTTTTTACATAAATTATGGGTTTTTTACTGTGTATGTATGTATGTACAGTGGGGAAAAAAAGTATTTAGTCAGCCACCAATTGTGCAAGTTCTCCCACTTAAAAAGATGAGAGAGGCCTGTAATTTTCATCATAGGTACATGTCAACTATGACAGACAAAATGAGGAAAAAAAATCCAGAAAATCACATTGTAGGATTTTTTATGAATTTATTTGCAAATTATGGTGGAAAATAAGTATTTGGTCAATAACAAAAGTTTCTCAATACTTTGTTATATACCCTTCGTTGGCAATGACACATGTCAAACATTTTCTGTAAGTCTTCACAAGGTTTTCACACACTGTTGCTGGTATTTTGGCCCATTCCTCCATGCAGATCTCCTCTAGAGCAGTGATGTTTTGGGGCTGTCGCTGGGCAACACAGACTTTCAACTCCCTCCAAAGATTTCCTATGGGGTTGAGATCTGGAAACTGGCTAGGCCACTCCAGGACCTTGAAATGCTTCTTACGAAGCCACTCCTTCGTTGCCCGGGCGGTGTGTTTGGGATCATTGTCATGCTGAAAGACCCAGCCATGTTTCATCTTCAATGCCCTTGCTGATGGAAGGAGGTTTTCTCTCAAAATCTCACGATACATGGCCCCATTCATTCTTTCCTTTACACGGATCAGTCGTCCTGGTCCCATTGCAGAAAAACAGCCCCAAAGCATGATGTTTCCACCCCCATGCTTCACAGTAGGTATGGTGTTCTTTGGATGCAACTCAGCATTCTTTGTCCTCCAAACACGACGAGTTGAGTTTTTACCGAAAAGTTCTATTTTGGTTTCATCTGACCATATGACATCCTCCCAATCCTCTTCTGGATCATCCAAATGCACTCTAGCAATTTTCAGACGGGCCTGGACATGTACTGGCTTAAGCAGGGGGACACGTCTGGCACTGCAGGATTTGAGTCCCTGGCGGCGTAGTGTGTTACTGATGGTAGGCTTTGTTACTTTGGTCCCAGCTCTCTGCAGGTCATTCACTAGGTCCCCCCATGTGGTTCTGGGATTTTTGCTCACCGTTCTTGTGATCATTTTGACCCCACGGGGTGAGATCTTGCGTGGAGCCCCAGATCGAGGGAGATTATCAGTGGTCTTGTATGTCTTCCATTTCCTAATAATTGCTCCCACAGTTGATTTCTTCAAACCAAGCTGCTTACCTATTGCAGATTCAGTCTTCCCAGCCTGGTGCAGGTCTACAATTTTGTTTCTGGTGTCCTTTGACAGCTCTTTGGTCTTGGCCATAGTGGAGTTTGGAGTGTGACTGTTTGAGGTTGTGGACAGGTGTCTTTTATACTGATAACAAGTTCAAACAGGTGCCATTAATACAGGTAACGAGTGGAGGACAGAGGAGCCTCTTAAAGAAGTTACAGGTCTGTGAGAGCCAGAAATCTTGCTTGTTTGTAGGTGACCAAATACTTATTTTCTACCATAATTTGCAAATAAATGCATTAAAAATCCTACAATGTGATTTTCTGGATTTTTTTTTCTCAATTTGTCTGTCATAGTTGACGTGTACCTATGATGAAAATTACAGGCCTCTCTCATCTTTTTAAGTGGGAGAACTTGCACAATTGGTGGCTGACTAAATACTTTTTTTCCCCACTGTATGTATGTATGTGGTCCTCTGTAGCTCAGCTGGTAGAGCACGGCGCTTGTAACGCCAAGGTAGTGGGTTCGATCCCCGGGACCACCCATACACAAAAATGTACGCACGCACAACTGTAAGTCGCTTTGGATAAAAAGCGTCTGCTAAATGGCTTATTATATTATTTATTATTATGTTAATATAATATTTATAATTATTAAATTATACCAAAGATGGTTTACTTAGTTTAGTAGAGCTAAATACTTGCACCTTTCTAACATGTAAAGTGGGGAGAACAAGTATTTGGTACACTGCCGATTTTGCAGGTTTTCCTACTTACAAAGCATGTAGAGGTCTGTCATTTTTTATCATAGGTACACTTCAACTGTGAGAGACAGAATCTAAAACAAAAATCCAGAAAATCACATTGTATGATTTTTAAGTAATTAATTTGCTTTTTATTGCATGACATAAGTATTTGATACATCAGAAAAGCAGAACATAATATTTGGTACAGAAACCTTTGTTTGCAATTACAGAGATCATACGTTTCCTGTAGGTCTTGACCAGGTTTGCACACACTGCAGCAGGGATTTTGGCCCACTCCTCCATACAGACCTTCTCCAGATCCTTCAGGTTTCGGGGCTGTCGCTGGCAAAGTTCGGACTTTCAGCTTCCTCCAAAGATTTTCTATTGGGTTCAGGTCTGGAGACTGGCTAGGCCACTCCAGGACCTTGAGATGCTTGTTACGGAGCCACTCCTTAGTTGCCCTGGCTGTGTGTTTCGGGTCGTTGTCATGCTGGAAGACCCAGCCACGACCCATCTTCAATGCTCTTACTGAGGGAAGGAGGTTGTTGGCTAAGATCTCGCGATACATGGCCCCATCCATCCTCCCCTCAATACGGTGCAGTCGTCCTGTCCCCTTTGCAGAAAAGCATCCCCAAAGAATGATGTTTCCACCTCCATGCTTCACGGTTGGGATGGTGTTCTTGGGGTTGTACTCATCCTTCTTCTTCCTCCAAACACGGCGAGTGGAGTTTAGACCAAAAAGCTCTATTTTTGTCTCATCAGACCACATGACCTTCTCCCATTCCTCCTCTGGATCATCCAGATGGTCATTGGCAAACTTCAGACGGGCCTGGACATGCGCTGGCTTGAGCAGGGGGACCTTGCGTGCGCTGCAGGATTTTAATCCATGACGGCGTAGTGTGTTACTAATGGTTTGCTTTGATACTGTGGTCCCAGCTCTCTTCAGGTCATTGACCAGGTCCTGCCGTGTAGTTCTGGGCTGATCCCTCACCTTCCTCATGATCATTGATGCCCCACGAGGTGAGATCTTGCATGGAGCCCCAGACCGAGGGTGATTGACCTTCATCTTGAACTTCTTCCATTTTCTAATAATTGCGCCAACAGTTGTTGCCTTCTCACCAAGCTGCTTGCCTATTGTCCTGTAGCCCATCCCAGCCTTGTGCAGGTCTACAATTTTACCCCTGATGTCCTTACACAGCTCTCTGGTCTTGGCCATTGTGGAGAGGTTGGAGTGTGTTTGATTGAGTGTGTGAACAGGTGTCTTTTATACAGGTAACGAGTTCAAACAGGTGCAGTTAATACAGGTAATGAGTGGAGAACAGGAGGGCTTCTTAAAGAAAAACTAACAGGTCTGTGAGAGCCGGAATTCTTACTGGTTGGTAGGTGATCAAATACTTATGTCATGCAATAAAATGCAAATTAATTACTTAAAAATCCTACAATGTGATTTTCTGGATTTTTGTTTTAGATTCCGTCTCTCACAGTTGAAGTGTACCTATGATACCAATTACAGACCTCTACATGCTTTGTAAGTAGGAAAATCTGCAAGATCGGCAGTGTATCAAATACTTGTTCTCCCCATTGTATATATGGTGTGAATTGTGATTGAAGAGATGTAAATGTGGCTGTTAGCGGATACAACAGTGGGACACAGGTTATAGTAATCATAATGGACGTTATAAATCCATTTGATCTATGGATTGTACTTTCTGTTCTTCTCTCTGTAGTAATGGGTGGGAACTACAAAGGTGAAACATGGATATTAAACATAAAAATAAGAGGGGGAGGGGAGAGGAGGAGAGGTTAGGAGGAGGGAGAGGAGGAGGGAGGAGGAGAGGAGGAGGAGAGGAGGGGACGGGAGAGAAGGGGATATAAGAGGAGAGGAGGGGGTATAAGGGAGAGGAGGGGAGAGGAGGGGGTATAAGGGAGGGGAGGGGAGAGGAGGGGACGGGAGAGGAGGGGAGAGGAGGGGGTATAAAGGGATATAAAAAGATAAAGGGATCACAGGAGAGGAGGAGGAGAGGAGGAGGAGGGAGTGGAGGAGAGGAGAGGAGGAGGAGAGGGGAGGAGGAGGAGTGGAGGATGGAGGAGGAGGGAGTGAAGGAGGGAGGAGGAGGGAGGAGAGGAGGAGGAGAGGAGGGGACGGGAGAGAAGGGGATATAAGAGGAGAGGAGGGGAGCGGAGGGGAGAGGAGGGGGTATAAGGGAGGGGAGGGGAGAGGAGAGGAGGGGAGCGGAGGGGAGAGGAGGTAACGGGAGAGGAGGGGAGAGGAGGGGGTATAAGGGAGAAGAGGGGAGAGGAGGGGGTATAAGGGAGGGGAGGGGAGAGGAGGGGAGAGGAGGGGACGGGAGAGGAGGGGAGAGGAGGGGCTAGAAAGGGATATAAAAAGATAAAGGGATCACAGGAGAGGAGGAGGAGAGGAGGAGGAGGGAGTGGAGGAGAGGAGAGGGGAGGAGGAGGAGTGGAGGATGGAGGAGGAGGGAGTGAAGGAGGGAGGAGGAGGGAGGAGAGGAGGAGGAGAGGAGGGGACGGGAGAGAAGGGGATATAAGAGGAGAGGAGGGGAGCGGAGGGGAGAGGAGGGGGTATAAGGGAGGGGAGGGGAGAGGAGAGGAGGGGAGCGGAGGAGAGAGGAGGTAACGGGAGAGGAGGGGAGAGGAGGGGGTATAAGGGAGAGGAGGGGAGAGGAGGGGGTATAAGGGAGGGGAGGGGAGAGGAGGAGGAGAGGGGAGGAGGAGGAGTGGAGGATGGAGGAGGAGGGAGTGAAGGAGGGAGGAGGAGGGAGGAGAGGAGGAGGAGAGGAGGGGACGGGAGAGAAGGGGATATAAGAGGAGAGGAGGGGAGCGGAGGGGAGAGGAGGGGGTATAAGGGAGGGGAGGGGAGAGGAGAGGAGGGGAGCGGAGGGGAGAGGAGGTAACGGGAGAGGAGGGGAGAGGAGGGGGTATAAGGGAGGGGAGGGGAGAGGAGAGGAGGGGAGCGGAGGGGAGAGGAGGGGGTATAAGAGGAGAGGAGGGGGTATAAGGGATATATAAAGATAAAGGGACCACAGCTTTCACCTGGATTCACCTTGTCAGTCTGTCATGGAAACAGCAGGTGTTCTTAATGTTTTGTGTACTCAGTGAGCAAAATGTTTGGAACATCAAATCACAATAAAATCACAGTATCGATAACAAATACATATAGAATCGTGAGAATCACTATTCATATCGTATCAGCACCTCAGTACGGTGATTATATCATATCTTGAGGTCCCTGGTAATTCCCAGATCTAATTCCTTTACTCCGTCGTAACACAACTGACGACTTCCACTATGTTGCAACACTCTTCTTGCTGTAAAAATGATAATAATTTGAAACCTATAATATCTGAAAATGTAGCTAGACTCTTACCCGTATTCATGGATATGAACGCTTCTCCCTCTGTCATGGACGGTAGTTGGAAGATCCTGAGACAGGTGTTTTATGCAACATTCTTCTGTCTGTGTTCTCTTTTTGGACTCTGCATTTGGCAATCATTTACATTTTAGTCATTTAGCAGACGCTCTTATCCAGAGCGACTTACAGTTAGTGCATACATAACTTTTTTTTTTTTTTTCATACCCCCCCCGTGGGAATCGAACCCACAACCCTGGCGTTGCAAACGCCATGCTCTACAAACTGAGCTACATCCCCTGCCGGCCATTCCCTCCCCTACCCTAGACGACGCTGGGCCAATTGTGCGCCGCCCCATGGGTCTCCCGGTCGCAGCCGGCTACGACAGAGCCTGGATTCGAACCAGGATCTCTAGTGGTACAGCTAGCACTGCGATGCAGTGCCTTAGACCACTGCGCCATCTCTCTGCTTCCACCGGGCATTCCACTGATTTCAAAACTCGGTCAACTTCTTCCGTGACAACGACACTGTTTTCTTCCCTGTCATCAGAAGACTCTACAATATCTGGTCAAATGAAAATGTTTTTTAAAAACTAAATCAGGGATTTCCTAATTGTCTGATTAAATTTTCAGAGTCAGCATGGCACGATCGTCCTCCAGGAAGTAGTCCATCACGACGTTGTCCCACTGAGCTTTTTTGTCGATAGTTAAATTCAGGGCATCAATGTTGAGAACAGTAGCAAACCCTTTTCAGTTCTTCATGATATATATATATTTTTTAAAGCCGCGGCAGACAGGATTATCCACACATACACTACTCAGCAGCTCATGTTATAGACAGAAGCGAGCTACATGGCAGACCAATCCAAACTCTCTCTCTCTCGGCATGTCCAGCCCATCCATTATCTCAGCCAATCATGGCTAGTGGGAAGGTTCCCGTATTTTTCCGTGGCTAAACCAACTACACTTGTTATTTAACTATTGTAATTTGTATTTACAGATGGCATACAAGTTTGTTAGTAAGGCACATGAAAGGTCACATGTTCCAGAAGGCATTTCTGCCCCAAAAACCATATTTTGATAAGAGGCTCAAATGGCTCTCCTGTGAAGTAGTGACGTGAGACATACGCCTAGTTCCTTGACGCGAGTCACATATTATGGGCTACGTACAGTGTTGTAACAATGTGCAAATAGTTGAAGTATGAAAGGGAAAATAAATCAACATAAATATGGGTTGTATTTACAATGGTGTTTGTTCTTCACTGGTTGCCCTTTTCTTGTGGCAACCGGTCACAAATGTTGCTTCTGTGGTGGCACACTGTGATATTTCACCTAATAGATATGGGACTTTATCAAAAATTGGATTTGTTTTCTAATTCTTTATGGGTCTTTGTAATCTGAGGGAAATATGTGTCTCTAATATGGTCATACAGTTAGCAGGAGGTTAGGACGTTCTGCTCGGTTTCCACTTCATTGTGTGGGCAGTGTGCACATAGCCTGTCTTGTCTTGAGGATCATACAGTGAGTTTCACCATAAAGGATCATACAGTGAGTTTCACCATAAAGGATCATACAGTGAGTTTCACCATAAAGGATCATACATCTCAAATCAGGAGCTCTTTTTCTGATGCTATGGTGCCTCATGCTGTCTTCATAGTATTCACGTAGGTAACCCACTAGACAATCTCTATAGTACAAGGACAACCCTAAGAAAAGCTCTGCAGTTTGATGTCAGTCAGTGGAAGAAGGATCCTGTCTCTTGGTTTGTGTCGTGTCTGGGAGTCACTGACTTCAACACTTGGCCCTTCCTCGCATTCCAGGTTCGCTGCAAGTTTTTCCCCTCGGTTTTTACTGGCATTTCCCTTCTGGACCGTTGCAAAGAGGATAATTCATCCCAACAGAATAACATCTCTCTTGCTCCCTTGCTCTCTTGCTCTCTCTCTCATTTTACTCATGTTTTCACTAACTCACATTCTCAGATTAAAGCTTCAGCTAAACATCTGTCCTCTTTCTCTTCTGAGACCTGTTCTATTTCTATGTCCAGAGCTCTCATGTAGACTACAGTATATTTTCTCTGTTCTCTCCATGTAGACTACAGTATATTTGCTCTGTCCTCTCAATGTAGACTACAGTATATTTGCTCTGTCCTCTCAATGTAGACTACTTTGCTATGTCCTCTCAATGTAGACTACATTATATTTGCTCTGTTCTCTCCATGTAGACTACAGTATATTTGCTCTGTTCTCTCCATGTAGACTACAGTATATTTGCTCTGTCCTCTCAATGTAGACTACAATATATTTGCTCTGTCCTCTCCATGTAGACTACAGTATATTTGCTCTGTCCTCTCCATGTAGACTACAGTATATTTGCTCTGTTCTCTCCATGTAGACTACAGTACATTTCTCTGTTCTCTCCATGTAGACTACAGTACATTTCTCTGTTCTCTCCATGTAGATTACAGTACATTTGCATTATAGACTCCATGTAGACTACAGTACATTTGCATTATAGACTCCATGTAGACTACATTATATTTGCTCTGTCCTCTCCATGTAGACTACAGTATATTTGCTCTGTCCTCTCCATGTAGACTACAGTTCATTTGCATTATAGACTCCATGTAGACTACAGTACATTTGCATTATAGACTCCATGTAGACTACAGTACATTTGCATTATAGACTCCATGTAGACTACAGTGTATTTTCTATGTTCTCTCCATGTAGACTAAAGTACATTTGCATTATAGACTCCATGTAGACTACAGTGTATTTTCTATGTTCTCTCCATGTAGACTACAGTACATTTGCATTATAGACACCATTTAGACTACAGTATATTTGCTCTGTTCTCTCCATGTAGACTACATTATATTTGCATTATAGACTCCATGTAGACTACAGTACATTTTCATTATAGACTCCATGTAGACTACAGTACATTTGCATTATAGACTCCATGTAGACTACAGTATATTTTCTCTGTTCTCTCCATGTAGACTACAGTACATTTGCATTATAGACTCCATGTAGACTACAGTATATTTGCTCTGTTCTATCCATGTAGACCACAGTATATTTTCTATGTTCTCTCCATGTAGACTACAGTATATTTGCATTATAGACTCCATGTAGACTACAGTATATTTGCTCTGTTCTCTCCATGTAGACTACAGTATATTTGCTCTGTTCTCTCCATGTAGACCACAGTATATTTTCTATGTTCTCTCCATGTAGACTACAGTATATTTGCATTATAGACTCCATGTAGACTACAGTATATTTGCTCTGTCCTCTCCATGTAGACTACAGTATATTTTCTCTGTTCTCTCCATGTAGACTACAGTATATTTTCTCTGTTCTCTCCATGTAGACTACAGTATATTTGCTCTGTCCTCTCCATGTAGACTACAGTATATTTGCTCTGTTCTCTCCATGTAGACTACAGTATATTTGCTCTGTCCTCTCCATGTAGACTACAGTATATTTGCTCTGTTCTCTCCATGTAGACTACAGTATATTTGCATTATAGACTCCATGTAGACTACAGTATATTTGCATTATAGACTCCATTTAGACTACAGTATATTTGCTCTGTTCTCTCCATGTAGACTACAGTATATTTGCTCTGTCCTCTCCATGTAGACTACATTATATTTGCTCTGTTCTCTCCATGTAGACTACAGTATATTTGCTCTGTTCTCTCCATGTAGACTACAGTATATTTTCTCTGTTCTCTCCATGTAGACTACAGTATATTTGCATTATAGACTCCATGTAGACTACAGTATATTTGCTCTGTCCTCTCCATGTAGACTACAGTATATTTTCTCTGTTCTCTCCATGTAGACTACAGTATATTTTCTCTGTTCTCTCCATGTAGACTACAGTATATTTGCATTATAGACTCCATGTAGACTACAGTACATTTGCATTATAGACTCCATGTAGACTACAGTATATTTGCTCTGTTCTCTCTATATAGACTACAGTACATTTGCATTATAGACTCCATGTAGACTACAGTATATTTTCTCTGTTCTCTCTATGTAGACTACAGTACATTTGCATTATAGACTCCATATAGACTACAGTACATTTGCATTATAGACTCCATGTAGACTACATTATATTTGCTCTGTTTTCTCCATGTAGACTACATTATATTTGCTCTGTTCTCTCCATGTAGACTACAGTATATTTTCTCTGTTCTCTCCATGTAGACTACAGTATATTTGCATTATAGACTCCATGTAGACTACAGTATATTTGCTCTGTCCTCTCCATGTAGACTACAGTATATTTTCTCTGTTCTCTCCATGTAGACTACAGTATATTTTCTCTGTTCTCTCCATGTAGACTACAGTATATTTGCATTATAGACTCCATGTAGACTACAGTACATTTGCATTATAGACTCCATGTAGACTACAGTATATTTGCTCTGTTCTCTCTATATAGACTACAGTACATTTGCATTATAGACTCCATGTAGACTACAGTATATTTTCTCTGTTCTCTCCATGTAGACTACAGTACATTTGCATTATAGACTCCATATAGACTACAGTACATTTGCATTATAGACTCCATGTAGACTACAGTATATTTGCTCTGTCCTCTCCATGTAGACTACAGTATATTTTCTCTGTTCTCTCCATGTAGACTACATTATATTTGCTCTGTTCTCTCCATGTAGACTACAGTATATTTGCTCTGTTCTCTCCATGTAGACTACAGTATATTTGCTCTGTTCTCTCCATGTAGACTACAGTATATTTGCTCTGTCCTCTACATGTAGACTACATTATATTTGCTCTGTCCTCTCCATGTAGACTACAGTATATTTTCTCTGTTCTCTCCATGTAGACTACAGTATATTTGCTCTGTCCTCTCCATGTAGACTACATTATATTTGCTCTGTTCTCTCCATGTAGACTACAGTATATTTGCATTATAGACTCCATGTAGACTACAGAATATTTGCATTATAGACTCCATGTAGACTACAGTGTATTTGCTCTGTTCTCTCCATGTAGATTACAGTATATTTGCTCTGTTCTCTCCATGTAGACTACAGTATATTTGCTCTGTCCTCTCCATGTAGACTACATTATATTTGCTCTGTTCTCTCCATGTAGACTACAGTATATTTGCTCTGTTCTCTCCATGTAGACTACAGTATATTTTCTCTGTTCTCTCCATGTAGACTACAGTACATTTGCATTATAGACTCCATGTAGACTACAGTATATTTGCTCTGTCCTCTCCATGTAGACTACAGTATATTTGCTATGTTCTCTCCATGTAGACTACATTATATTTGCTCTGTTCTCTCCATGTATACTACAGTATATTTGCTCTGTTCTCTCCATGTAGACTACAGTATATTTGCTCTGTCCTCTCCATGTAGACTACAGTATATTTGCTCTGTTCTCTCCATGTAGACTACAGTATATTTGCTCTGTCCTCAACATGTAGACTACAGTATATTTTCTCTGTCCTCTCCATGTAGACTACAGTATATTTTCTCTGTTCTCTCCATGTAGACTACAGTATATTTGCTCTGTCCTCTCCATGTAGACTACAGTATATTTGCTCTGTTCTCTCCATGTAGACTACAGTATATTTGCTCTGTCCTCTCCATGTAGACTACAGTATATTTGCTCTGTTCTCTCCATGTAGACTACAGTATATTTGCATTATAGACTCCATGTAGACTACAGTATATTTGCATTATAGACTCCATGTAGACTACAGTACATTTGCATTATAGACTCCATGTAGACTACAGTACATGTTCTCTGTCCTCTCCATGTAGACTACAGTACATTTCTCTGTTCTCTCCATGTATACTACAGTACATTTGCATTATAGACTCCATGTAGACTACAGTACATTTGCATTATAGACTCCATGTAGACTACACTACATTTGCATTATAGACTCCATGTAGACTACAGTATATTTTCTCTGTCCTCTCCATGTAGACTACAGTACATTTGCATTATAGACTCCATGTAGACTACAGTATATTTTCTCTGTTCTCTCCATGTAGACTACAATACATTTGCATTATAGACTCCATGTAGACTACAGTACATTTTCTCTGTCCTCTCCATGTAGACTACAGTATATTTGCTCTGTCCTCTCCATGTAGACTACATTATATTTGCTCTGTTCTCTCCATGTAGACTACAGTATATTTGCTCTGTTCTCTCCATGTACACTACAGTATATTTGCATTATAGACTCCATGTAGACTACAGTACATTTGCATTATAGACTCCATGTAGACTACAGTACATTTGCATTATAGACTCCATGTAGACTACAGTATATTTGCATTATAGACTCCATGTAGACTACAGTACATTTGCATTATAGACTCCATGTAGACTACAGTATATTTGCTCTGTTCTCTCCATGTAGACTACAGTATATTTGCTATGTTCTCTCCATGTAGACTACAGTACATTTGCTCTGTTCTCTCCATGTAGACTACAGTACATTTGCTCTGTTCTCTCTCTGTAGACTACAGTACATTTGCTCTGTTCTCTCCATGTAGACTACAGTACATTTGCTCTGTTCTCTCTATGTAGACTACAGTACATTTGCTCTGTTCTCTCTATGTAGACTACAGTACATTTGCTCTGTTCTCTCTATGTAGACTACAGTACATTTGCTCTGTTCTCTCCATGTAGACTACAGTACATTTGCTCTGTTCTCTCTATGTAGACTACAGTACATTTGCTCTGTTCTCTCCATGTAGACTACAGTACATTTGCTATGTTCTCTCCATGTAGACTACAGTACATTTGCTCTGTTCTCTCCATGTAGACTACAGTATATTTGCTCTGTTCTCTCCATGTAGACTACATTATATTTGCTCTGTTGTCTCCATGTAGACTACAGTATATTTGCTCTGTTCTCTCCATGTAGGCTACATTTGCAATACCTCTGTCTAATATTAGTGTGTAGAAAATTACATTCAAGTGCCAGCATACATTAAACAATCGGAAACATTTACAACTGGTGATGCCATATTACCAACTGACAGATATCCACATTATTTCTGCAATATACTGAACCGTGCTCCTATTGTTTTCTGTTTTAGACTAGGTTTCACATGCATATTTTGGCTGAATAAGTATTCTGTATCATTTATCCTGTGTAAAGACACTCTTGCTGCTATGTATTTGAGATGGGATGGTTTCTCGGAACTAGACTAAGCCTATTGTTGTAATGAAAAGCCCTTCCAATAGAGATCAGTCCCATCTCTCAGCATAGCTCAGTGGAGCAGCAGTCAGTCAGTCCCATCTCTCAGCATAGCTCAGTGGAGCAGCAGTCAGTCAGTCCCAGTCCCATCTCTCAGCATAGCTCAGTGTAGCAGCAGTCAGTCAGATCAGTCCCATCTCTCAGCATAGCTCAGTGTAGCAGCAGTCAGTCAGTCCCATCTCTCAGCATAGCTCAGTGTAGCAGCAGTCAGTCCCAGTCCCATCTCTCAGCATAGCTCAGTGTAGCAGCAGTCAGTTAGATCAGTCCCATCTCTCAGCATAGCTCAGTGTAGCAGCAGTCAGTCAGATCAGTCCCATCTCTCAGCATAGCTCAGTGTAGCAGCAGTCAGTCAGTCCCAGTCCCATCTCTCAGCATAGCTCAGTGTAGCAGCAGTCAGTCCCAGTCCCATCTCTCAGCATAGCTCAGTGTAGCAGCAGTCAGTCAGTCCCAGTCCCATCTCTCAGCATAGCTCAGTGTAGCAGCAGTCAGTCAGATCAGTCCCATCTCTCAGCATAGCTCAGTGTAGCAGCAGTCAGTCAGATCAGTCCCATCTCTCAGCATAGCTCAGTGGAGCAGCAGTCAGTCAGCCTTATCTGCTCTCTGCTCCAGCACTTTGATCTGGCTCTGCACCGTCTCGTCCAATCACAGTCATGTCCACAGGCGCCCTGGAATTAGGCTCCGCCCCCTTACCCAACCCCATGCTGAAGAGAAATGGAGGGAGAGCCGGGGTGGGAGGGGGGAGAGAGAGAGAGAGAGAGAGAGACGAGGTGAGAAATATATATATAGAGAGAGAGAGAGAGAGAGAGAGAGAGAGAGAGAGACGAGGTGAGAAATAGAGGGAGAGCCGGGGTGGGAGGGGGGAGAGAGAGAGAGAGACGAGGTGAGAAATAGAGAGAGAGAGAGAGAGAGAGAGAGAGAGAGAGAGACGAGTGAGAAATAGAGAGAGAGAGAGAGAGAGAGAGAGAGAGAGAGAGAGAGAGAGAGAGAGAGAGAGAGAGAGAGAGAGAGAGAGAGAGACGAGGTGGGAGGGGGGGGGAAGAGAGAGAGAGAGAGAGAGACGAGGTGAGAAATAGAGGGAGAGAGTGAGCATATCATTGGAGATCTCCTCAGAGAACAGAGCGTAGTTCATTTATCAACACTATAGTGTCTGAACCTATTGTTCTGAACTATGGGTTACTGTTACAGCTGACAAGCCTCCTGCCAGGGTTGTAAAATGACTGCCTGAACTGTCTCCCAGCCATATCAACATACGGTATGGGGACATATGGTACGCATGCATATTGATACAACTTCTATGTATTATTCTGCACTTTAGTAGGCTGCTAGATTAACATGAATGACTGTACCTGGTTTAACCAGGTTATACTAGTAGGTTAATAGATTAACATGAATGACTGTACTTGGTATAACCAGGTTATATTAGTAGGTTAATAGATTAACATGAATGACTGTACCTGGTTTAACCAGGTTCTATTAGTAGGTTAATAGATTAACATGAATGACTGTACCTGGTTTAACCAGGTTATATTAGTAGGTTAATAGATTAACATGAATGACAATACCTGGTTTAACCAGGTTCTATTAGTAGGTTAATAGATTAACATGAATGACTGTACCTGGTTTAACCAGGTTCTATTAGTAGGTTAATAGATTAACATGAATGACTGTACCTGGTTTAACCAGGTTATATTAGTAGGTTAATAGATTAACATGAATGACTATACCTGGTTTAACCAGGTTCTATTATTAGGTTAATAGATGAACATGAATGACTATACCTGGTTTAACCAGGTTATATTAGTAGGTTAATAGATTAACATGAATGACTGTACCTGGTTTAACTAGGTTCTATTAGTAGGTTAATAGATTAACATGAATGACTGTACCTGGTTGAACCAGGTTATATTAGAGGTTATAAACGGTTGTCTTTCAGAACAGTCCACTGTTATTGCTGGTCTGTGTTCATTCTAATGTGGACATTCATTCTAGTATTATGCTGCTCAGGGAGCAATGCACAGTGGGGTAATTTAGCTGATTATACAGAGGTTACATGATGCCTGGACTTGTTTATCCATTGTACCTGACCTATAGGCTGTTTGTCGTACTTGGACTGACCTTTCTTTGGAATAACATGTACAATAGGAAAATAGGAAAACAACATGGACTTAAACAGGAGCATTAAGGACACAGGGACCCTAGGATGGTAATAACACAACATTAATGACACCAGGGACCCTAGGATGGTAATAACACAACATTAATGACCCCAGGGACACTAGGATGTTAATAACACAACATTAATGACACCAGGGACACTAGGATGGGAATAACACAACATTAATGACACCAGGGACACTAGGATGGTAATAACACAACATTAATGACCCCAGGGACCCTAGGATGGTAATAACACATCATTAATGACCCCAGGGACCCTAGGATGGTAATAACAGGAGCAGTAATGACACCAGGGACACTAGGATGGTAATAACACAACATTAATGACACCAGGGACCCTAGGATGGTAATAACAGGAGCATTAAGGGATGGATGTTCCTTGAAAGTCCATATCAACGCCTCCTCTCCAAATGAAACAGACTTTGAGACATAGTTAGCTGAAAGGTTTATATATTTTACATGCCACGTATCAGTTAGTGATGTGCAGTTCGCAAATGATGTATTATTTTTTGAATGACTCTTTTTACTCGAGAGTCATGATTTGTTTTTGGTTTTCTGATCAACTCGTTCATTTTTTGTCTTTGGTTAGAGCCGCTGGTGCAGACTGAGTTACAGCAGGATCAATACACGTTCCTCCGGCTCAGCGGCTCCATCCACACGCTCCGACCAACAACTGTCTGCCGTACACGGGCAGGGAAATAGATTGTGACCGTATAGAAGAAAAATACATGTTTAGAACTGATGATTTGATCCGCATGGTGCTAGAATGAATGAAATGAATTGATTATTGAATGTTATGAAGGGGCACAGCTTTGTAGAACCAAAACATGCACGGATCTGCTCTGCAAACGCGAACCGGAGAACTGATAGTTTGGGGGGCTGCAGTTCACGAATAACATTGTGCTTATCACGCTCATGGCAGTCAAGCAGTGGCAATTTTACAATGTTTTAAATGCATGCCAGCAAAGCCACTACACAACACAACACTAAACAATACATTAATTGCACTCTAACGGTGACAAACTGAGCCCACAAACTGTTAGGGCCTCCATAAAGCTGTCCCAACGGCAGAGTCTCAACAGCAGTCCCAACACCTTACCACTGCTACACCTGGCTATCAGCGGAGCCTTGACTGGCAGCGAAACAGTTCATTCAGCCTCATTTACTGCCTTTAAAAAAATATATAGCTGATATGGCTGACTTGCTTAAACAAATGTGGTTTCTATTGACAATTGAGATGTACAAACTATGGCATAAGGGGACGACGAGCGGATAAGAGGCAATCCGTAATTCCGATTAAGACATTAATGAGCGAGCTAGGACGGACGTAGTCAATATAACTATTTGTTCAGCACTTTTGAAATGTACAGCGACAGAATTCAGAAAATGGGCCGTTCTTACAGTGTTCTCCCTGGACACCAAGTCAGAACCGTAGGATAAATAAAGGGGGCATATAAGCAGACAATGAAAGCTCTTACAATATTCAATGATGACATTTATCTAAAACAGGCTAGTGGCTAAATGTGCACCACCAAGTCAGAACAGTAGACTAAGTTATGAGGGGAAAAGGGACCAAATTATTAGGGTGAGGCACATGGGCTACTAACAGCTTACTACACAACATACACTTAGTATTACTTTATTAGCTACAGTATACATATCTCCCTGGCATCATTTATGCAGCAGCATACAAGACATTTTTGGACTCACCTTGTTGTGCTGTGCTCACTTGAACAGGAAGGTGGTGCGGAGGTCCTTCGTGGCAAATTTTGTCATTAAAGTCTGGCATTCTCTGGATTTATGGTGCTTTCAAGACAACTGGGAACTCGGGGGGAAAAAACAAGGTTGACTCATGACGTCAGTGATCTTCAGGTCAGAGCTCTAGAAAGAGGCCCGAGTTCCCGACTTGGATGACCGTTGAAAACGTATTTTCCCAGTCGGAGCTAGTTTTTTTCAGTGTTCCCAGTTGTCTTGAACTCACTGAAGTCTGAGATTTCCCAGTTTCCAGTTGTTTCAAATGTGGCAGATGTCATGCTGGATTGTCAGCACGGCCAATGTTGAATGTTGATCCTTTTAAGCTTGGAAAAGAGACCCTTAATCCCGGACTTGGGACCACACATCCACTCCACTGAATAGCAGGCTAGTGATTACTTTGCAATACTTGCAGTTAGCCACTGATTCCTTCCAAACCAGTCTTTGTTGAATTTGAGATTTCCAACTTGTTGTGTAATGTTTATGTCCAATGGCCGATGAGCACCGATACGTTTTATCTATAATTTCTCTTCATATGACAAGGAATTAAAAAGGATTTGCCAGTAGATTGTTGACTTGATTCATGATGACGACTGCCAGCTAAGATTTTGAAAGTATGATGTTGACATGATCAGTCCAATCAAAGCTACTGTAGATATAAAGTGATTTGACATCATTTTAATGTAACTCTATGGCAGCACCCAAGGAGCTTGAATTTTCCAGCTCTCCCCGTAGATGTTGCGGTGACGTAGTGTCCCCATGAGTGACAGAACACTGAGCCAATCCCGGCGCAACTAGAGAACATTACCAACCCCCTATGTTCCGCTGGCTGCCCCACCACAGAAAGCACTGAGCTAGGCTGAAACACCTGCATTTTGGAGCTGCCTTACTCAAGAAAACAAAAAAGAGACCATGTTTGTATGCGGCTTTATTAACTCAATTATTTGTTTTAATTTACATTGTTTGCAAACTGATATGTGACACGTATTAATGACAAAATAACATGCCAAAAAATATATATTTTCTTTTGGGCTGAACAGGTGGGGCTCTGGGTCGCCACTGCAGTCAAGCAAAGCATTATAATATAATATGCCATTTAGCAGACGCTTTTATCCAAAGTGACTTACAGTCGTGCGTGCATAAATTTTTTACGTATGGGTGGTCCCGGGGATCGAACCCACTACCCCGGCGTTACAAGTGCCATGCTCTACCAATGGAGCTACAAAGGACCAATATGGATCAGATCTGTCCCAAGTCTTAGGGATTATACACTAGTCTGTCAAAACAGGTGTGGTTCTGGGTCGCCACTGCAGTCAAGCAATGCATTCCGCCAAGAGTGGTTCACAATCTAGTCCGGTTGCGGCCAGAACTAGATCCCGTTTCAAATGTATCAAGATATAATCGTATTTGTATGCCTAGCAATTAACAAATGTACATAGTTGAAAGCACAGGTTTACAAGTCTCATTCACAAATGACAGTTCCAATAAGCCTCCTATGGTGAACGAGAGGCTTGTAGAATCATGAATTTCCAGTTCATCATTCACCGGTAGTGGGGTCCTGCATGCTCTGGGCATAACTGACTCAAATGAATGAAGTGAGTCGAAAGATTTGTTCTTTTGACTGAACGAGTCGAAAAGACCGAAGTCAGTTAAAGGTCAGTTACAGTCAGTTAAAAGTCGAAGTCAGTTAAAAGAGCTGAACTTCCCATCACGGGCGGCAGGTAGGAGCGTTGGGCCAGTAAACGAAAGGTTGCTGGATGGAATCCCCGAGCTGACAAGGTAAAAATCTGTGGTTCTGCCCCTGAGCAAGGCAGTTAAGCCACTGTTCCCCGGGTGCCGATGACGTGGATATCGATTAAGGCAGCCCCCCGCACCTCTCTGATTGAGGGGTTGGGTTAAATGTGGAAGACACATTTCAGTTGAATAAAGTCAGTTGTACAACTGACTAGGTATCCCCGTTTCCTATCTATATTAAGACTATTTATGCTAATGCTAGGCTGCTATATGTGGAAATCGGACTAGACATTATTGTGTATATTTTTCAAATGTAGTTTCTATTTTTAACCAAAAAAGGGTATTATTACCCCTGTGGCTGGTGATTTGTGAGTCGTTTGTGATTAAGGGGAAATTGTCAGATTTATTCAGTGATGATTATAATGTTTCCATGTCAGAAACTGACAGATTTATTCAGTGATGAGTATAATGTTTCCATGTCAGAAACGGACAGATTTATTCAGTCATGAGTATAATGTTTCCATGTCAGAAACTCTTAATAATTACATATTGTAACTACAACCATACTGTCAAACTGAAGCTGCATGGACGTGGAACGTATTGCTGTCAATGAACCATCTGTCTCCAGTCTCCAGTTACAGGTCAGCAATCGTTCAGTTTCGTGTAAGACCATTGTTCTGTAGATGCTGGGTACACGCACACACACGTAGAGATGAGCAGTGACTTTGACCAAATGTAGAAGTGCCCTTGAGAATCTCTAGTAGTCTGGTGGTCGTCCGTAGAACGTTTCTTAAGGAGAGAGGCAGAGAAGTGTTAGTGGGTCAGTGTTTTGACTAGCAGTAGATTGATGCTGAGGCCTCTCCCATCCTTTAATAAAGCCCAGTAGTTAAAGTGGACCAGTGTTTTGACTAGCAGTAGATTGATGCTGAGGCCTCTCCCATCCTTTAATAAAGCCCAGTAGTTAAAGTGGACCAGTGTTTTGACTAGCAGTAGATTGATGCTGAGGCCTCTCCCATTCTTTACTCTAGCCCAGTAGTTAAAGTGGACCAGTGTTTTGACTAGCAGTAGATTGATGCTGAGGCCTCTCCCATTCTTTACTCTAGCCCAGTAGTTAAAGTGGACCAGTGTTTTGACGAGCAGTAGATTGATGCTGAGGCCTCTCCCATCCTTTAATAAAGCCCAGTAGTTAAAGTGGACCAGTGTTTTGACTAGCAGTAGATTGATGCTGAGGCCTCTCCCATCCTTTAATAAAGCCCAGTAGTTAAAGTGGACCAGTGTTTTGACGAGCAGTAGATTGATGCTGAGGCCTCTCCCATCCTTTAATAAAGCCCAGTAGTTAAAGTGGACCAGTGTTTTGACGAGCAGTAGATTGATGCTGAGGCCTCTCCCATCCTTTAATAAAAAAGGTATTTTGACTTCATTCTAACAATAACTTTGTTTAAGGAGGAGGAGACGTACCCTTGAAAACTTCAGTGGCTGCTCTGATTGCTCAGAGACCGCTCTGCTCTGCGAGCTCTACTAAATAGACTGATTCATTGATTTGTGCTTATACGTTTACTCAACTCTGTGCTTCAGATTTAATCGTAAGGGAATAATAGCATGATGTATACTTCATCCCTATATAGCCTATACGTAGGGCCCAGAGGTTTTCTTTGTCAGGTAACGTGGTCAGGAATAAACTCCTGGTCCTACATACTAAGCAGTGTGAACTATAAAATGACAGAAGTGTGGATTGTCAACGATTGGCTGAAATATTTGAGACCTTGAGAATGACTCCACTTTTCCCAGTTAATTTATTTCTCTACGGGGACCGGGCTTGGCAATATGAGTTTAATTTGCAGGGGTTCGAGAGGTGAGAGCAGAGGTTAGAAAAGGAGATAAATACTATTATTGAAGGGAAATTGCATGTTGAAATGTCAGCCAGCCATATTGTATCACATTTCTGTGTTGAATGAGATTCCTCATATGGATGACATACAGTATTGTAGAAACTATACTTATATTAATGTTTAAAAAACATATATTTCACCCTCCGCTTCTGAGTTAACTTATACAGTAATAACCCCGAAAGTGAAATTTGAATGAAATGTTATTTTATATAACAAGTTAGTTTTAGAAATAAACATACAACATATGAAATGTATGTAAGAGCATTTCATGATGAGCTATGATGTCAGATATTGGCGTTTAAATGGCCAGTAAATGCGAGCTTCCTCCTCATCCAAAGCACAGAGTGTTGGTCTGGGAGATAACAGGGAGATCAGACTGGTAACAGACCAGGGCTGTAGAGGACAGGATTAGACAGGGAGCAGAGTGACAAGCAGACCAGACTGGTAACAGACCAGGGCTGTAAAGGACAGGATTAGACAGGGAGCAGAGTGACAAGCAGACCAGACTGGTAACAGACCAGGGCTGTAGAGGACAGGATTAGACAGGGAGCAGAGTGACAAGCAGACCAGACTGGTAACAGACCAGGGCTGTAGAGGACAGGATTAGACAGGGAGCAGAGAGACAAGCAGACCAGACTGGTAACAGACCAGGGCTGTAGAGGACAGGATTAGACAGGGAGCAGAGTGACAAGCAGACCAGACTGGTAACAGACCAGGTCTGTAGAGGACAGGATTAGACAGGGAGCAGAGAGACAAGCAGACCAGACTGGTAACAGACCAGGGCTGTAGAGGACAGGATTAGACAGGGAGCAGAGTGACAAGCAGACCAGACTGGTAACAGACCAGGTCTGTAGAGGACAGGATTAGACAGGGAGCAGAGAGACAAGCAGACCAGACTGGTAACAGACCAGGGCTGTAGAGGACAGGATTAGACAGGGAGCAGAGTGACAAGCAGACCAGACTGGTAACAGACCAGGGCTGTAAAGGACAGGATTAGACAGGGAGCAGAGTGACAAGCAGACCAGACTGGTAACAGACCAGGGCTGTAAAGGACAGGATTAGACAGGGAGCAGAGTGACAAGCAGACCAGACTGGTAACAGACCAGGGCTGTAAAGGACAGGATTAGACAGGGAGCAGAGTGACAAGCAGACCAGACTGGTAACAGACCAGGGCTGTAGAGGACAGGATTAGACAGGGAGCAGAGTGACAAGCAGACCAGACTGGTAACAGACCAGGGCTGTAAAGGACAGGATTAGACAGGGAGCAGAGTGACAAGCAGACCAGACTGGTAACAGACCAGGGCTGTAAAGGACAGGATTAGACAGGGAGCAGAGTGACAAGCAGACCAGACTGGTAACAGACCAGGGCTGTAGAGGACAGGATTAGACAGGGAGCAGAGTGTTTTTGTAGGAGATGAGTTTTTATTTGAGTGTGTCTGTAGTCTTTCATTTCTCCATTACATCAATGTAGCTGGTCAACTGCATCAGGGCATATTGGCTTTACAGTGTTGCTATCTGGACAATGTTGATCACCACATGACATCCCCACATGACATCGCCGCATGACATCCCCGCATGACATCACCGCATGACATCCCCACATGACATCGCCAAATGACATCCCCGCATGACATCGCCACATGACATCCCCACATTACATCCCCACATGACATCCCCACATGACATCACCGCATGACATCACCACATGACATCCCCACATGACATCCCCACATGGCATCCTCACATGACATCGCCACATGACATCCCCGCATGACATCACCGCATGACATCCCCACATGACATCGCCACATGACATCCCCACATGACATCCCCACATGACATCACCGCATGACATCACCGCATGACATCCCCACATGACATCGCCACATGACATCACCGCATGACATCACCACATGACATCCCCACATGACATCACCACATGACATCCCCCACATGACATCACCACATGACATCACCACATGACATCACCACATGACATCCCCCACATGACATCACCACATGACATCACCACATGACATCACCACATGACATCACCATATGACATCACCATATGACATCACCACTTGCAGTGTTACCTACTGTAGTAGACTGTATCATTCTCATTTAAATATATGGATGTAATATATGTCCTCAAGTATAGGCCCCATGCAATATACACTACCGTTCAAAAGTTTGGGGTCACTTAAGAATTGTTTCTTTTTTTTGTCCATTAAAATAACATCAAATTGATCAGAAATACAGTGTAGACATTGTTAATGTTGTAAATGGCTATTGTAGCTGGAAACGGCTGATTTGTAATGGAATATCTACATGGCCGTACAGAGGCCCATTATCAGCAACCATCAGTCCTGTGTTCCAATGGTACGTTGTGTTTGCTAATCCAAGTTTATCATTTTAAAAGGCTAATTGATCATTAGAAAACCCTTTTGCAATTATGTGAGCACAGCTGAAAACTGTTGTGCTGATTAAAGAAGCAATAAAACTGGCCTTCTTGTGACTAGTTGAGTATCTGGAGCATCAGCAATTGTGGGTTCGATTAAAGGCTCAAAATGGCCAGAAACAAATAACTTTCTTCTGAAACTCGTCAGTCTATTCTTGTTCTGAGAAATGAAGGCTATTCCATGCAAGAAATTGCCAAGAAACTGAAGATCTTGTACAACGCTGTGTACTACTCCCTTCACAGAACAGCGCAAACTGGCTCTAACCAGAATAGAAAGAGGAGTGGGAGGCCCCGGTGCACAACTGAGCAAGAGTTCCTCTGTGGAGATGGGAGAACCTTCCAGAAGGACAACCATCTCTGCAGCACTCCACCAATCAGGCCTTTATGGTAGAGTGGCCAGACGGAAGCCACTCCTCAGTAAAAGGCTCATGACAGCCCGCTTGGAGTTTGCCAAAAGGCACCTAAAGGACTCTCAGACCATGAGAACCAAGATTCTCTAGTTTGATGAAACCAAGATTGAACTCTATGACCTGAATGCCGAAGAGTCACGTCTGGAGGAAACCTGGCACCATCCCTACGGTGAAGCATGGTGGTGGCAGCATCATGCTGTGGGGATGTTTTTCAGCGGCAGGGACTGAGAGACTAGTCAGGATCGAGGGAAAGATGAACGGAGCAAAGTACAGAGAGATCCTTGATGAAAACCTGCTCCAGAGCGCTCAGTACCTCAGACTGGGGCGAAGGTTCACCTTCCAACAGGACAACGACCCTAAGCACACAGCCAAGACAATGCAGGAGTGGCTTCGGGACAAGTCTCTGCATGTCCTTGAGTGGCCCAGCCAGAGCCCGGACTTGAACCCGATCGAGCATCTCTGGAGAGATCTGAGAATAGCTGTGCAGTGATGCTCCCCATCCAACCTGACAGAGCTTGAGAGGATCTGCAGAGAAGAATGGGAGAAACTCCCCAAATACAGATGTGCCAAGCTTGTAGCGTCATACCCAAGAAGACTCAAGGCTGTAATCGCTGCCAAAGGTGCTTCAACAAAGTACTGAGTAAAGGGTCTGAATACGTATAGTACCAGTCAAAATATTGGACACATCTACTCATTCTAGGGTTTGTCTTTATTTGTACTATTTTCTACATTGTATAATAATAGTGAAGACATCAAAACTATGAAATAACACATATGGAATCATGTAGTAAACATGATTGGTAAAAGACAAAGTCCATATTATGGCAAGAACAGCTCAAATAAGCAAAGACAAATGACAGTCCATCATTACTATAAGACATGAAGGTCAGCCAATCCGGAAAAATTCAAGAACTTTGAACGTTTCTTCAAGTGCAG
>NW_028157401.1:152500-192500 GCF_964263955.1 Coregonus lavaretus
GATCTGGTTTGAGTTTGGTAGAGGGGAGTGATCTCAGAGACCAGGCCTGTAATTTGTAAAGAGACGTCGTGATCATAAAGCGTTGTCCTAATTATAACAGTGTACCACTTTACCAAAGAGCTGTGGTGACAGTGCAGTATCAAGGGCCTAGAAATCCAGGGCATAAAAGCAAAGGTGTAATGTACGCTGATTATTTTTGTTTTCTTTTAAATCCACAATTTGGACCCCTCCACAGCCTCATAGATTATCTAGATACTTTTGGACACACCTACTCATTCAAGGGTTTTTCTTTATTTTTACTATTTTATACTTTGTAGAATAATAGTGAAGACATCAAAACTATGAAATAACACATATGGAATCATGTAGTAACCAAAAAAGTGTTAAACAAATCAAAATATATTAGTAGCCACCCTTTGCTTTGATGACAGCTTTGCACACTCTTGGCATTTTCTCAACCAGCTTCATGAGGTAGACACCTGGAATGCTTTTCCAACAGTCTTGAATGAGTTCCCACATATGCTGAGCACTTGTTGGCTGCTTTTCTTTCGCTCTGCGGTCTAACTCATCCCAAACCGTCTCAATTGGGTTGAGATCGGGTGATTGTGGAGGCCAGGTCAAGCTGCAGAATGCTGTGGTAGCCATGCTGGTTAAGTGTGCCTTGAATTCTAAATATATCACCGACAGTGTCACCAGCAAAGCACCCCCACACCATCACACCTCCTCCTCCATGTTCCACGGTGGGAACCACACATGCGGAGATCATCCGTTCACCTACTCTGCGTCTCACAAAAACACGGCAGTTGGAACCAAAAATCTCAAATTTAATTGAAATCCATTCCAGGTGACTACCTCATGAAGCTGGTTGAAAGAATGCCAAGTGTGTGCAAAGCTGTCATCAAGGCAAAGGGTGGTGTTATGATGAGTTTCTCTGAGTATCAAGTAATTCAGTATGCAATAAGATATTTAACACTTAGCTGATACATGTATTTAATATACGGTACGGCACCCACCAGTGACAGAAATAAATACATGGAATGTCCTCATCCTCAAAATGCTGTGGCTACTTTGAAGAATCTCAAATATAAAATATATTTAGATTTGTTTAACACTTTTTTGGTTACTACATGATTCCATATGTGTTATTTCATAGTTTTGATGTTCTACAATGTAGAAGATTGTTAAAATAAAGAAAAACCCTTGAATGAGTAGGTGTGTCCAAACTTTTGACTGGTACTGTATTTACATGTTTTTTTTAATGGAGGATTGGAAATGATGCAGACAATTACATTGATGGAAGCCACAATCGATCTGCAAAATATTAAAGCTGATCTACCCCCTAAATTAAAACAAATATATATAATTAAAACAAAAAAAAACTGTATGCACTTTCAGTGGTAAAGCTGTTGTTTTCTCTGTCTTTCAGTGGTAAAGCTGTTGTTTATCTGTCTTTCAGTGGTAAAGCTGTTGTTTTCTCTGTCTTTCAGTGGTAAAGCTGTTGTTTTCTCTGTCTTTCAGTGGTAAAGCTGTTGTTTCTCTGTCTTTCAGTGGTAAAGCTGTTGTTTTCTCTGTCTTTCAGTGGTAAAGCTGTTGTTTTCTCTGTCTTTCAGTGGTCAATTGTTGGTGAAATGGTTGATTAACAGTGTGGTCTGACGTGCACCAGAATGGATCCGATTCTTTCGGCACCTCAGTTATGGGGCTATGTTACTGCCAGTATTGTTGTTAATACATTTACCTTTACATTTTAGTCATTTAGCAGACACTCTTATCCAGAGTGACTTACAGTTCATTTTTTTCGTACAGTAGAAACTAGGGTGAAAGAGCAAAGAGTGACAGAGGGAGAGAGAGGTAGATCTCACAAATATAGAAATGACTAGAGTTTTTCAGGACAACTTGACTTCTTGGTGTTTTTTTCTGTGGTTAAACAATTGGGTGAAACGGTTGAGTAACAGTGTGGTCTGTCTTTCACCAGTTGGTCAGATTATTTGGGCATCCTGATCTCTTCCCACAGCTGCTGCAAGCAAGACTATGGGCACCAAAGTGTTTGATGTAGTAGTTTGATATAGTAGTTTGATATAGTTGTTTCATATAGTAGTTTCATATAGTAGTTTCATATAGTAGTTTGATATCAAGTGACTACTATAGTATGAATGTCAATGATCCCTCTGACCATGATCTCACCCACTGATAAACGTGACTGACCTCAAAATAAACCTCAACTGACCTGTTTTATCAATCCACCCAGCGCTCTATGGATTTTAGAACGTCTTGATTGACTTGTATTACCTTTGTTGATCCGTCATGAATACATGTCCCAATAGGTCTGATAGCAGGCATCTGCTTGATTGTGGGGTAGATGCACAGTTCTAATGGAACATTAATTAGTTATAGTGTGGATCCAGCTGGCAATCATCTACCTGTCCTGTACTGACAGTGGATATGACTCAATGATTTAATTGCAGCACAAACAAAGAGTGAAAACAGGACATTCAGATGATAGTTGATAGTGACCTGAAAGCTAGACAGCTGGGCAAGATGGGGAGATGTTCTGTCACTACAACGTTATCAGACAGAACACACCATCTGGGAGTGGCCTGCGTGTGTGTCTCTGTGTGTGTGTGGCTGTGTTTTTGTCTCTGTGTGTGTGTGTGTGTGTGTGTGTGTGTGTGTGTGTGTGTGTGTGTGTGTGTGTGTGTGTGTGTGTGTGTGGCTGTGTTTGTGTCTGTGTGTGTGTGTGTGTGTGTGTGTGTGGCTGTGTTTGTGTCTCTTTCTGTGTGTGTGTGTTTGTGTGGCTGTGTTTGTGTCTCTCTCTGTGTGTGTGTGTGTGTGGCTGTGTTTGTGTGTTTGCGTGTGTGTGTGTGTGTGTGTGTGTGTGTGTGGCTGTGTTTGTGTCTCTTTCTGTGTGTGTGTGTTTGTGTGGCTGTGTTTGTGTCTCTGTGTGTGTGTAAGTGAGGCTGTGTTTGTGTCTCTTTCTGTGTGTGTGTGTGTGTGTGGCGGTGTGTGTGTCTCTCTGTGTGTGTGTGTGTGTTTGTGTTTGTGTGTGTGTGGCTGTGTTTGTGTCTCTCTCTGTGTTTGTGTGTGTGTGGCTGTGTTTGTGTCTCTGTGTGTATGTTTGTGTGTTTGCGTGCGTGTGTGTGTGGCTGTGTGTGTGTGTTTGCATGCGTGGATCTCTTGTTATGTCAGCATTGGAAATCCACTTTGATTGGGATTACATAAACCCTGTCTGTTCTAACCCTCCTGTTCTGTATTAGTAACCTGTCCTGGTTCAATCTGAAGTCTAACCCTCCTGTTCTGTATTAGTAACCTGTCCTGGTTCAATCTGAAGTCTAACTCTCCTGTTCTGTATTAGTAACCTGTCCTGGTTCAATCTGAAGTCTAACTCTCCTGTTCTGTATTAGTAACCTGTCCTGGTTCAATCTGAAGTCTAACCCTCCTGTTCTGTATTAGTAACCTGTCCTGGTTCAATCTGAAGTGTTGAGTGGATTAGCAATTCTATTATAAGGTGCCTTGAGTGAAGTGGGCACCACACCTTTGGGTTGGCACTGCTTTAGTCTTGCTTGCCAAACTCATTCAGGTATGTGAGACAATGTTTTTTTTTGTTTTTTTTTTTGAGTGCCCTGAGTGAAGTGGTACCTTTGTGTTGGTACCGATTAGAGATAGACAGACAACAACGCGAAAGGGATTCTTTCAGACTAAACTACACTGAACATAAATATAAACGCAACATGTAAAGTGTTGGTCCCATGTTTCATGAACTGAAATAAAAATCCCAGAATTGTTCCATAAGCACAAAAAGCTTATTTCTCTAAAATGTTGTGCACAAATTTGTTTACATCCCTGTTAGTGAGCATTTCTCCTTTGCCAAGATAATCCATCCACCTGACAGGTGTGGCATATCAAGAAGCTGATTAAACAGCATGATCATTACACAGGTGCACCTTGTGCTGGGGACAATAAAAGGCCACTCTAAAATGTGCAGTTTTGCCACACAGCCCAATGCCACAGATGTCTCACGTTTTCAGGGATCATGCAATTGGCATGCTGACTGCAGGAATGTCCACCAGAGCTGTTGCCAGAGAATTTAATGTTCATTTCTCGACCATAAACCACCTCCAACGTCGTTTTAGAGAATTTGGCAGTACATCCAACCGGCCTCACAACCGCAGAGCACGTGTAACCACGCCAGCCAAAGACGTCTACATCCGGCTTCTTCACCTGCGGGATCGTCTGAGGAGGGGGGAGAGGGGGTGCTGAGGAGTATTTCTGTCTGTAATAAAGCCCTTTTGTGGGGAAAAACTATTCTGATTGGCTGGGCCTGGCTCGCAAGTGGGTGGGCCTATGCCCTCCCAGGCCCACCCATGGCTGCGCCCTTGCCCAGTCGTGAAATCCATAAATTAGGGCCTAAGAATTTATTTCAATTGACTGATTTCCTTATATGAAATGAAACTCAGTACATTTTTAAACATTGTTTCATGTTGAGTTTCTATTTTTGTTTTGTATAAAGTATAGCTCCAGTGGAGAACAGTTGAAAGTCATTAAAAGATTAAGTCATTATTAACTCAAAGTGACATTTTCCATTTGATCCTACAGAGTGGGGCTATTCTTATGTGTCTGTGTGTATACAATCCGGTGGAGAGAGAGAGAGGGGTGGGGGAGAGGCTGGAAGAGAGAGAGAGGGGTGGGGGAGGGGCTGGAAGAGAGAGAGGGATGAGGGAGAGGCTGGAAGAGAGAGAGGGGTGGGGGAGAGGCTGGGAGAGAGAGAGGGGGGTGGGGGAGGGGCTGGAAGAGAGAGAGAGGGGTGGGGGAGAGGCTGGAAGAGAGAGAGAGGGGTGGGGGAGAGGCTGGAAGAGAGAGAGAGGGATGAGGGAGGGGCTGGAAGAGAGAGAGGGATGGGGGAGAGGCTGGGAGAGAGAGAGGGGGGTGGGGGAGGGGCTGGAAGAGAGAGAGAGGGGTGGGGGAGAGGCTGGAAGAGAGAGAGAGGGGTGGGGGAGAGGCTGGAAGAGAGAGAGGGGTGGGGGAGAGGCTGGAAGAGAGAGAGAGGGGTGGGGGAGAGGCTGGAAGAGAGAGAGGGGGGTGGGGGAGAGGCTGGAAGAGAGAGAGGGGTGGGGGAGAGGCTGGAAGAGAGAGAGAGGGGTGGGGGAGAGGCTGGAAGAGAGAGAGGGGTGGGGGAGAGGCTGGAAGAGAGAGAGAGGGGTGGGGGAGAGGCTGGAAGAGAGAGAGAGATGGGTGGGGGAGAGGCTGGAAGAGAGAGAGGGGTGGGGGAGAGGCTGGAAGAGAGAGAGAGAGGGGTGAGAGAGAGGCTGGAAGAGAGAGAGGGGGGTGGGGGAGAGGCTGGAAGAGAGAGAGGAGTGGGGGAGAGGCTGGAAGAGAGATAGAGGGGTGGGGGAGAGGCTGGAAGAGAGAGAGAGAGGGGTGGGGGAGAGGCTGGAAGAGAGAGAGGGGTGGGGGAGAGGCTGGAAGAGAGAGAGGGGTGGGGGAGAGGCTGGAAGAGAGAGAGGGGGGTGGGGGAGAGGCTGGAAGAGAGAGAGGGGTGGGGGAGAGGCTGGAAGAGAGAGAGAAACGCTGAGCGGTCCCCGAGGGAGGCAGAATGAGCCTGTTGTCTCTGTCTCTTAACCAGATGTATTGGCACCCGGTCTCTCTTTCCGCTAACAAACGGGCGAGGAAGGCAGATCATTCCCAGCGTATTTGACCAGGAATGAATCTCTCTCTCCACTGTCCTCTCTTTTTGAGAGAATTGCGGGGAGAGCTTACAGGCTGAGAGAGAGAGAGAGAGAGAGAGAGAGGGAGAGAGACAGAGACAGAGACAGAGACAGAGACAGAGAGAGAGAGAGAGAGAGAGAGAGAGAGAGAGAGAGAGAGAGAGAGAGAGAGAGAGAGAGAGAGAGAGAGTGAGTGAGTGAGTGAGTTGCGGGGCGAGCTTGTGGGCTGAGCGAGAGAGTGTCCTGCTCCAAGAAGTCCTACTTTTGAGAGATGGTTATGATCAAGGTCTCTCTGTGTTGAGACCTTTGTTTGTTATTTCTGGTCTATTCATTCAAGTGAGAGGCGGACTGGTTGGCCCAGGAGGAGAGCCTGAGAGGGAGGCCTCTATCTCCCTCTGTCCTACTGGTTAGGAATACAGGACCTCTATTATAGACGGCCAGGAGGAAGGTTGTTATTCTCACCTAGCCTCTATCTCCCTCTGTCATACTGGTTAGGAATACAGGACCTCTATTATAGACGGCCAGGAGGAAGGTTGTTATTCTCACCTAGCCTCTATCTCCCTCTGTCATACTGGTTAGGAATACAGGACCTCTATTATAGACGGCCAGGAGGAAGGTTGTTATTCTCACCTAGCCTCTATCTCCCTCTGTCATACTGGTTAGGAATACAGGACCTCTATTATAGACGGCCAGGAGGAAGGTTGTTATTCTCACCTAGCTATGTCTCTAACTGAGCCAACTAGTGGAGCTAAAAGTTCCAGAATGTCTAACTGAGACAACTAGTGGAGCTCAAAGTTCCAGAATGTCTAACTGAGACAACTAGTGGAGCTCAAAGTTCCAGAATGTCTAACTGAGACAACTAGAGGAGCTCAAAGTTCCAGAATGTAGATGAAGGGTCATGGTGGATAAATTTGGTAAAATAGAGTTTTAGTGATTTCAAAGTGTGTTCCTGGTCAAATTGACCCAGAACATAAGGGAAGGTTGAAGATGAATGCACCAATGTAAGTCGCTCTGGATAAGAGTGCCTGCTAAGTGACTCATCTCAAATGTAAAATGTAAGATCGTCCCCGCTTTACTAGAGTCTGTGTTTCCAGTGTTGACCAGAGGAGGGCAGCACCTATTTTGGGCCACTCCCTGATTTGCTTGGAACAGGGAGGGCAGGCTCAGGGCATTCCTCTCGGAACAAGCAGCCTGTATAAGCTCTTTTCCTATTCTGCGTCTCTCCCTACTCCCTGAAGTGTACACTCGCTCGCTCACTCCCCCTCCCGTTCTGATTCTCTCCCTCCCTGAAGTGTATACTCCACTCGTTCACTCCCCTGAAGGGTTTAAAAGCTTAAAACCTTGTCAGCGAAATAGAGCTGTCTGGTTAAAGAAGAGCTTTGAACAGAGACAGAAAGACAGTGATGGACAGGAGAGTTCCTTTCTAATCCTACAGGCAGAGTATATCTATGGACAGTATATTTCCACAGGCAGTGTATTTCCTCATAGAGCAGCCCCTCCACTGAGGCCCCCAGGGCTTTATCCAGCCCCCCGACAAACAGCACACAGTCAGAAGGTACAGTACATCCCTCCCGAAGGCAGGAACTAACACCATCTCCTGGGTAGATGTTCATTTGTTACATTAAACACAGACATCTGAAGACTTACCGTTGGTCAACCCAGAGGAGCGGTTTCTAGGCTCCACTCGTTGTCTCAGATAGTTCTGGAACTTTGAGCTCCACTAGTTGGCTCAGTTAGACGTTCTGGAACTTTGAGCTCCACTAGTTGGCTCAGTTAGACGTTCTGGAACTTTGAGCTCCACTAGTTGGCTCAGTTAGACGTTCTGGAACTTTGAGCTCCACTAGTTGGCTCAGTTAGACGTTCTGGAACTTTGAGCTCCGCTAGTTGGCTCAGTTAGACGTTCTGGAACTTTGAGCTCCACTAGTTGTCTCAGTTAGACGTTCTGGGACTTTGAGCTCCACTAGTTGTCTCAGTTAGACGTTCTGGAACTTTGAGCTCCACTAGTTGTCTCAGTTAGACGTTCTGGAACTTTGAGCTCCACTAGTTGGCTCAGTTAGACGTTCTGGAACTTTGAGCTCTGCTAGTTGTCTCAGTTAGACGTTCTGGAACTTTGAGCTCCACTAGTTGTCTCAGATAGTTCTGGAACTTTGAGCTCCACTAGTTGTCTCAGATAGTTCTGGAACTTTGAGTTCCACGAGTTGTCTCAGATAGTTCTGGAACTTTGAGCTCCACTAGTTGTCTCAGTTAGACGTTCTGGAACTTTGAGCTCCACTAGTTGGCTCAGATAGTTCTGGAACTTTGAGCTCCACTAGTTGGCTCCGTTAGACGTTCTGGAACTTTGAGCTCCACTAGTTGGCTCCGTTAGACGTTCTGGAACTTTGAGCTCCACTAGTTGGCTCAGATTTTCTGGAACACATACACACACACAGACACACATACACACACACACACACACATACACTCTGTGACGTCACGAGAGGCTACACAGCTTTCAGCGGGGTTGCTCAAGTAGTGCAAGGAGACAAGGTTCAAACAAACCAAGGATTTTATTATAGGTCTTGGGAAATTAACGAAAATATAACAAAAGTCTGTTCTCTTGTGGCTCTTTAAGGGTTAACAGTTCAGGGATGTCTCTTCCACATCCAAAATCATAATTCTCACTCGCTCAGATAACTTTTCCCCAGCCTTACTGTAGTCCACGTTGCAGCTAGTGGCCAACCCAGCAAAAAGTCCTTCCAAATGTCTCTCACGTATTTCCACAGGTGCATATATCCACAGGTGAGTATTTCCCAAAGGTAAGTGTCTCCAAATCCTTATATTCCTCCTGGAAGTGGACGTGCAGCACTCTTGTCCTCCAGAGAGCCCAGGTTGGAGACTGTGTTTCTTCACCCCCCACACACCCCCTCAGTGTGTCTCTTCCCTTCCCAAAACCTTCAGCTCATCAGCTCCTGATTTGTTTCAGCTGCGTGGGAAGATTGGCCATAGAGGGGTGGAGTTCCCGACCATACCAGCAGATGGAGCCATAGCTGTCTGGGTTTGCAGCCACCTCAGGGGGATGTAACGTCCCTCCAGGACACAGCCTCTCGTGACATCACACATCCCCCTCCTCGGGACCGACGTCCTCGTCGGGGTACAGGCAGCGAAGAAGGCATCACGCCGGGAGAGGGCGTCCGCATTGCCGTGGTGCTTGCCAGCCCTGTGGACAACAGAAAAGTTAAACGGTTGCAAGCTCAAAAACCATCTGGTTACTCTACTGTTTGATTCCTTGTTCTTGGCCATCCACTGCAGAGGGGCGTGATCAGATACCACCATGAAACGTCGGCCCAGGAGATAGAACCGAAGGGACTCCAGGGCCCAGACTACAGCCAGACATTCTTTCTCCACCGTTGAATAGTTCTTCTCTCTTGGAAGTAACTTTCTGCTTAGGTAGAGAATGGGATGTTCTTCACCGTCATGTGCCTGGGTGAGGACAGCACCCAGACCCACCTCCGAAGCATCCGCTTGGACAATGAATTCCTTCTTGAAGTCTGGTGCCACCAGGATCGGACTGGAGCAGAGTGCTCTCTTCAGGTTGAGGAAAGCCGCCTCCGCCGCAGGGTTCCACTTCACCATTCGTGAGTGGCGTTTGGTCGTCAGCTCCGTCAACGGTGCAGCTATGGTAGCAAAATCTGCAATAAAGCGTCTATAGTAGCCAGCGAGGCCCAAAAATGACCTTACTTGCTTCTTGGTGATGGGCTGCGGCCAGTCCTGTATGGCCCGCAGTTTGGCTTCCTGTGGTTTGACCAACCCCCGCCCAATGGTGTACCCCAGGTAGTTTGTCTCACTGAAGGCCAGCTTGCACTTCTTCGGGTTTGCCGTGAGCCCTGCTTCCCTGAGCGAATCCAGCACCGCTTGTACCCGGGGTATGTGGCTGGCCCAATCCGGACTTTGTATAACAACATCATCCAAATAAGCCGCTGCGTACCTCTTGTGGGGCGCAAGGACTCGATCCATCAGGCGTTGGAACGTGGCAGGTGCCCCGTGGAGACCAAACGGAAGTCGGGTATACTGGTAGAGCCCCTCCGGGGTGGCAAAGGCTGTCTTCTCCTTGGACGCCGGGGTCAGGGGCACCTGCCAGTAGCCTTTTGTGAGATCAAGAGTGGTTAGGAAACGAGCATGCCCCAAGGAGTCTATTAAATCATCGACACGAGGCATTGGGTATGCATCAAATTCAGACACTTCATTCAACTTTCGATAGTCATTACAAAATCGTACTGAACCGTCTGGCTTGGGAACTAGTACGATGGGACTTGCCCAGGCACTGTGGGACTCTTCGATTACTCCCAACTCCCGCATCTTCCTTACCTCCTTCTGTATAACCACTTTACGAGCCTCTGGCACGCGGTACGGGCGCTGGTTTACCGTTCGGCCAGGCATGGTGCGGATCTCATGTTGGACCACCTCTGTGTGACCGGGAAGGGAGGAGAAGACATCCTGGTTCTGCTCCACGAGTTCCAGGGCCATCTGTCGTTGATGTGGGGACAGATTTGGACCCAGCTGAACCTCTTCTCGCGCCGGTTCCTTGGTCTCTGTGGGGGGTAGACAGCTGAACATCGCCTCTCTGGCGTGCCACTTCTTTAAAAGGTTAACATGATAAATCTGCTCAGTTTTTCTTTTATCTGGTTGCCTCACCTTGTAGTTTACTTCTCCCATGCGTTCAATGACCTCATATGGTCCTTGCCAGGTTGCCAGGAATTTACACTCAACGGTTGGCACCAGGACCAGCACTCTGTCCCCCGGCTTAAACTCCCTGGGTTGAGCAGATCTGTTGTAGGAGGCTTGCTGTTGCCGCTGACTGGCCTCCAGGTGTTCCCGCATCATGGGATAGATGGCCTTCATTCTCTCCCTCATAGCCCCGACATGGTTGATCAGTGTCCGCTGTTGGCATGGCTGCTCCTCCCAGGCCTCCTTGGCGATGTCGAGCAGTCCTCTGGGTCTGTAGGAAAGCAAGAGCTCAAAGGGTGAAAAACCAGTAGAAGACTGAGGTACCTCTCTCACCGCAAATAATATGTATGGTAACAGCTGATCCCAGTTGCGCCCATCTTCCCCTACCGCTTTCCGCAGCATGGATTTTAGTGTTTTGTTAAAACGTTCGACTAGGCCATCTGTCTGGGGGTGGTAGACCGAGGTTCTCAGCTGTTTGATTTTCAGTAAAGCACAGAGTTCTTTCATCACCCTGGACATGAATGGAGTCCCTTGGTCCGTCAATATCTCTTTTGGGATTCTCAGACTAGTTGAGAGACGGAACAGCTCCTTGGCGATTTGTCTGGATGTAGCCTTCCTCAGCGGAATGGCCTCCGGGTACCGGGATGCATAGTCCAGAATGACCAGAATGTATTGATGTCCCCTGGAACTTTTCGGTAAGGGCCCGACTATGTCTAATCCAATCCTCTCAAAAGGAGTTTCGATAATGGGCAAGGGAATGAGCGGGTTTCTATATGTGGGCTTTGGCGCAACCTGCTGACACTCAGGGCAACTACGGCAGTAGTTCTCTATCTCTTTGTGTATTCCTGGCCAAAAGAAACGTTGCATGATTCTTTCCTTAGTCTTCTCTACCCCCAAGTGGGCCCCTAGCGGGTGTGTGTGGGCTAGGTTGAGTACTGTGGCCCGATAGGGCTGTGGCACGAGGAGCTGTTCATGCACTTCATCATTTTTCTTGACTATCTGATATACTAACCCCCGGTTTACTGCGAAATGGGGGTAAGTAGGGTTTGTCTTATCACCTAACACTACACCTTCTAATACCTGCACATTTCTTAAGGCATTTGCAAGAGTAGGATCTTGTAATTGAGCCGTACCATACTGGCCTGTGAGAGGGGGAAGCTCTTGGGTGCCTGGGACGTCTTCTTCACTGGAGAACGGAGCACTTTCCTGGGCTGCGTTCTCTTCTCCCGTATCCGGACCAGTCTCGGTGTCGGTCTGGGCACCTGCCATCCCTATCAGAGCCCGGGCGGGAGTGAGTAACTCGGAGGATTGCACCGGAGCCTTCCCAGGATGAGTCTTGCCTCTCCGTTTCCAAGGTACTCGGGTTATCCTCTCCTGAGACTCTCTCCAGAGTGGGTAAAAGGCTGGGCAGTCTCGTCCAATTAGGACAGGGACGGGGAGGGAATCAACCACCCCCGCCGTCGTGTGTATGGTTCCCCGTGTGCTGGTTATTGTAAGTTCAGTAATGGGGTATTCTCTGGTGTCCCCATGGACACAGGAAACTGGGAGGACTTTCCCCGGGGTCAGACACGTTGGGCCCACCAAATCCTTACGCACCAGGGTGGCCCGGCTACCAGAATCCAGTAAGGCCTCCACATCATGGTGATTCACAGTTACCGGGCAGGTGGGGGGTCGATCTGGGCCGCCATCTACGACTCCCAAGAGCGAGGCAAAACGGGGTGTGGGTGCTGAGCTGGAGGACTCCGCAGTGGGCATAGGTTCATCGGCTGGTTTCCCACACTGCCAGGAGATATGTCCCATCTCCCCACACCGGTAACACTGTCGAGTTTCCCCCTCCTGGTGTACTCTTCTTGGACCCGCCTGGTTTCTGGCTCCCCCTGGAGCCGGGATAAGTCCTGACGTGGCTGGGTTCGAGACCTTGGGGTCCTTTGGACGGGTTCTTCCCATTTGTGGTGGGGCCGCACTCCTGGGGTCTTTTCGGGAAGCATTCAGCATCTCCGCTGTGGCCTGGTACTTTTCCACAGCTTCCACGGTCAGATCAGCCGTGGTCAAGGCCTGTTGACTGATGAACCGTTTTGCCTCATAAGGCAGGGCGCGTAGGTAACGATCCACCACAACGGCCTCCACCACCGCCGCTGCTGTATTCCTCTGCGGATCCAGCCATTTCCTTGCGATTCGGACAAGTTCATGCATCTGCGCCCGAGGAGGTTGGTCTGGTTGGAAGGTCCAGCTGTGAAAGCGCTGGGCCATACCAAACTTTGTGAGTCCATATCTGCTGAGGATCTCAGCCTTCAGGGCATCATAGTCAGTAACCTGGTCAGGGCCCAGGTCCCGGACAGCATTCAGCGATTCCCCGGTTAGAAAGGGGGCTAACAGACCAACCCACTGTTGCTTGGGCCAGGCTTCCCTAGTGGCCGTGGCCTCAAATGCATGCAGGTATGCCTCAATGTCATCGGTAGCTCCCATCTTAGATATAAAGTCACTTGCCTTTATTGGGCGGGTATTTTGGACAACCCTCTGTCTCTGCAACTGCAATTCCTCTGCCTTCAGAAGGTTGGCTTTCTTTTGCTCCTCCAAGAGAGCCACGTTTGCTTGCATCTGGGCTTGCTGGCCAGCAACAAGGGCTTTCAATATGTCCTCCATTTCAGTCGGCGGGGAGCCTACGGCCAACTTGGAAAACTGGGTGATCAAACCTTCGGTATCCTCCTCTGACATGCACTATTAACGCTTGAGTGCCCGCATTCTCCACCATCTGTGACGTCACGAGAGGCTACACAGCTTTCAGCGGGTTTGCTCAAGTAGTGCAAGGAGACAAGGTTCAAACAAACCAAGGATTTTATTATAGGTCTTGGGAAATTAACGAAAATATAACAAAAGTCTGTTCTCTTGTGGCTCTTTAAGGGTTAACAGTTCAGGGATGTCTCTTCCACATCCAAAATCATAATTCTCACTCGCTCAGATAACTTTTCCCCAGCCTTACTGTAGTCCACGTTGCAGCTAGTGGCCAACCCAGCAAAAAGTCCTTCCAAATGTCTCTCACGTATTTCCACAGGTGCATATATCCACAGGTGAGTATTTCCCAAAGGTAAGTGTCTCCAAATCCTTATATTCCTCCTGGAAGTGGACGTGCAGCACTCTTGTCCTCCAGAGAGCCCAGGTTGGAGACTGTGTTTCTTCACCCCCCACACACCCCTCAGTGTGTCTCTTCCCTTCCCAAAACCTTCAGCTCATCAGCTCCTGATTTGTTTCAGCTGCGTGGGAAGATTGGCCATAGAGGGGTGGAGTTCCCGACCATACCAGCAGATGGAGCCATAGCTGTCTGGGTTTGCAGCCACCTCAGGGGGATGTAACGTCCCTCCAGGACACAGCCTCTCGTGACATCACAACACACACACACACACACACACACACACACATACACACACACACACACACACACACACACACACACACACACACACACACACACTACTAGCCTAGCCCAGACTCTATTCATCCCTAAAGGAGCTTAGCTCTTTTTAGCCTAATACACTTTCATTCTGGCTGTGCACGTGCACGTGTGTGTGTGTGTATTATGTAATACTGGGAGATTATGCTGGAGTGACTTCATTAACACAGTAGGATAATCGCTCCCTTCCCCTCCCCCTTGGTACTAACCCATCTAAGCAGATCTGTAGACCCCTCCCCCTTGGTCCTAACCCATCTGTAGACCCCTCCCCCATGGTCCTAACCCATCTATGCAGATCTGTAGACCCCTCCCCCTTCGTCCTAACCCATCTATGCAGATCTGTAGACCCCTCCCCCTTGGTCCTAACCCATCTATGCAGATCTGTAGACCCCTCCCCCTTGGTCCTAACCCATCTATGCAGATCTGTAGACCCCTCCCCCTTGGTCCTAACCCATCTATGCAGATCTGTAGACCCCTCCCCCTTGGTCCTAACCCATCTATGCAGATCTGTAGACCCCTCCCCCTTGGTCCTAACCCATCTATGCAGATCTGTAGACTCCTCCCCCTTGGTCCTAACCCATCTATGCAGATCTGTAGACCCCTCCCCCTTGGTCCTAATTCATTTATGCAGATCTGTAGACCCCTCCCCCTTGGTCCTAACACATTTATGCAGATCTGTAGTGTCTATGGTTATAAGCTAGGCATGGACACGGTTAATCAAACATACGGATATCCGAAGGTACGTTGGTATTCGACTACTTGAGTGAGTGTTAATTTTTTGAGAATAATTTTGTTGTTGGCCTATTTTAACAATGAAAAAAGCTTCGTCTAAATTAAATTAAATTACCTTTATGACATTTTTGACCTACAAGGACATACCATGACATTTGAAATTCTTAATTGAACGAAACAATACAATTTTGATTGTGTTTTTTGTAACGGTGCTTTTAGCTTCCGCTGCACTACTGCTGGACGTTTAGCTTCCCAGGCTGCCGACATCGCTATGCTATTTTCCCCACTTCAACTGGCAATTACAGACACTCACCTAACAGAGTTTCCACAGTACCAGACACAGATCAATGCAAAACACTCAACAGATTTTTTTTTTTGGTTAACAGAATCAGATCTATCATGGGGCGAAAATCTTTATTTCTCTTTTGCTGTTGTTATCCAAACTATGGGAGAAAAGCAGCGTTTCCGCTGTTTACCTCTGCCATGTTCATTTGCGTCATTCTGATTGGTCAAGAGTCAATAACAACAAAAAATAATACATATATTTTTTATTTTGTAAGAATTCGGATATCCCAAAAAAGGTCATGATATAATTTGAATACTAAAATCATTTCAAATGCCCATTCCTAGTATAAGCAGTGTAGTGGTGGAGCTTCCACCATATTCCTTCCAACTTACAAATCTGCATGAACAAAGGGTTAGCAGCAAGGGGGGATGGGTAATGAGCGATTTGGGACTGCCGGCTATGAGGCTGCTGTCTCTTAAGCAACCAGGTCACACCAGATCGACTTCAGCGTTAGTCTAGGGGCAACGTGAGCACCTATTACCATCTAGTAGGGAGATGTCTTCAATACCGTCCACTAGGGGCAACGTGAGCACCTATTACCATCTAGTAGGGAGATGCCTTCAATACCGTCCACTAGGGGCAACGTGAGCACCTATTACCATCTAGTAGGGAGATGCCTTCAATACCGTCCACTAGGGGCAACGTGAGCACCTATTACCATCTAGTAGGGAGATGCCTTCAATACCGTCCACTAGGGGCAACGTGAGTAACCATTACCATCTAGTAGGGAGATGCCTTCAATACCGTCCACTAGGGGCATCGTGAGCACGTATTACCATCTAGTAGGGAGATGCCTTCAATACCGTCCACTAGGGGCAACGTGAGCACCTATTACCATCTAGTAGGGAGATGCCTTCAATACCGTCCACTAGGGGCAACGTGAGTAACCATTACCATCTAGTAGGGAGATGCCTTCAATACTGTCCACTAGGGGCAACGTGAGCACCTATTACCATCTAGTAGGGAGATGCCTTCAATACCGTCCACTAGGGGCAACGTGAGCACCTATTACCATCTAGTAGGGAGATGCCTTCAATACCGTCCACTAGGGGCAACGTGAGCACCTATTACCATCTAGTAGGGAGATGTCTTCAATACTGTCCACTAGGGGCAACGTGAGTAACCATTACCATCTAGTAGGGAGATGTCTTCAATACTGTCCACTAGGGGCAACGTGAGTAACCATTACCATCTATTAGGGAGATGCCTTCAATACCGTCCACTAGGGGCAACGTGAGCACCTATTACCATCTAGTAGGGAGATGCCTTCAATACCGTCCACTAGGGGCAACGTGAGCACCTATTACCATCTAGTAGGGAGATGTCTTCAATACCGTCCACTAGGGGCAATGTGAGCACCTATTACCATCTAGTAGGGAGATGCCTTCAATACTGTCCACTAGGGGCAACGTGAGCACCTATTACCATCTAGTAGGGAGATGCCTTCAATACTGTCCACTAGGGGCAACGTGAGTAACCATTACCATCTAGTAGGGAGATGCCTTCAATACCGTCCACTAGGGGCAACGTGAGCACCTATTACCATCTAGTAGGGAGATGTCTTCAATACTGTCCACTAGGGGCAACGTGAGTAACCATTACCATCTAGTAGGGAGATGGGGATAGAGGAAGGGTTTAACCTCTTAAATGTAATGGCAGAATGTAGATTTCCGCCTAAATAGACAGACCCAAAAGCAATTGTTATCCATGTGTAACTACATGATTCTGACATGCAAAAACTTGGTATATTTGGAAAGAAGACATCTGGGAGATGATGAGGAAATGATCACGCTCCGGCTCTGAGGATCGCAGGTTCAATCCCAGTGCTAGGCAAAAATATGTTTTAACCCTTTAATCCCAAACCTTAACCCTTGCCTTAAGCAGTCAGAATGAATGCCTTAACTTTAAGCGTCAGTTGTCAGAGCACCTTACCGATCACTGCACCTGTACTCAGCCCATCTGAAATTAGCCCACCCAACTACCTCATCCCCATATTGTTATTTATTTTGCTCATTTGCACCCCAGTATCTCTATTTGCACATCATCTCTATCATTCCAGTGTTAATACTAATTGTAATTATATTTTGCACTATAGCCTATTTATTGCCTTACCTCCATAACTTACTACATTTGAACACACTGTATATATATTTTCTGTTGTATTTATGACTTTATGTTTTGTTTACCCCATATGTAACTCTGTGTTGTTGTTTTTAATCGCACTGCTTTGCTTTATCTTGGCCAGGTCGCAGTTGTAAATGAGAACCTGTGTGTGTGTGTGCGTTCGCGTGTGTGTTAGAGATCGGCATGAGTAATTGGCCCTCCTGTAGGTCAGTTGGTAGAGGATGGTGCTTGCAATGCAAGTGGTTGTGGGTTCGATTCCCACAGGGGGACAGTATGTAAAATTTATGCACTCACTAATAGTAAGTCTCTCTTGATAAGAGCGTCTGCTAAATGACTCAAATGTAAAATGTAGTTGAGTACTCGAACAGACGTCAAAGCTCGATCATTAACCAGAGATCATTGGTTTTGTTTTTAATACTGTAAAACTATTTGTTGGAATGTGCTTTGTGGCTACCCGAACGGGTAAGTGAAATGTTGTCTTGAAGACGACGTTAATGTGCTTTGACTCTAGTGTTCCATTTGTGCATGTGCATTTGCGGGGCACAACAAAAAGGAAACCATGCCAAGCGTCACACAGTTCTTCCCCCTAAATTCCCTTTCCCCTCTGTGTCTCTTTCCGACCGCTCCCTCTACACACGCCTGCTGAGTGCTCACCCAAGCTCCCGTTAGGCCTACAGAAATAAATGCCTGTACAAATGGATCTAACTGATGGGATACACAAGCTACATTCCTTGCCAAATGACGACAGTTTTATCACAAATTCTAAATGGACTGGTTGATTGAAGTAGGAAGATCCGTTCTAACAACGAGCTGCAGTTTTGGAATAATTACGTCCCGTCTATTTTCCACTTAAGCTACTTTGCGAACTGCTAGTGCCATTTAGAATTAGCCTCGGCTATAAACCCCCCTTAACATAGACAGGTTAGTTAGCCTCGGCTATAAACCCCCTTAACATAGACAGGTTAGTTAGCCTCGGCTATAAACCCCCTTAACATAGACAGGTTAGTTAGCCTCGGCTATAAACCCCCCTTAACATAGACAGGTTAGTTAGCCTCGGCTATAAACCCCCCTAAACATAGACAGGTTAGTTAGCCTCGGCTATAAACCCCCCTTAACATAGACAGGTTAGTTAGCCTCGGCTATAAACCCCCCTTAACATAGACAGGTTAGTTAGCCTTGGCTATAAACCCCCCTTAACATAGACAGGTTAGTTAGCCTCGGCTATAAACCCCCCTTAACATAGACAGGTTAGTTAGCCTCGGCTATAAACCCCCCTTAACATAGACAGGTTAGTTAGCCTCGGCTATAAACCCCCCTTAACATAGACAGGTTAGTTAGCCTCGGCTATAAACCCCCCTTAACATAGACAGGTTAGTTAGCCTCGGCTATAAACCCCCCTTAACATAGACAGGTTAGTTAGCCTCGGCTATAAACCCCCCTTAACATAGACAGGTTAGTTAGCCTCGGCTATAAACCCCCCTTAACATAGACAGGTTAGTTAGCCTCGGCTATAAACCCCCCTTAACATAGACAGGTTAGTTAGCCTCGGCTATAAACCCCCCTAAACATAGACAGGTTAGTTAGCCTCGGCTATAAACCCCCCTAAACATAGACAGGTTAGTTAGCCGCGGCTATAAACCCCCCTTAACATAGACAGGTTAGTTAGCCTCGGCTATAAACCCCCCTTAACATAGACAGGTTAGTTAGCCGCGGCTATAAACCCCCCTTAACATAGACAGGTTAGTTAGCCTCGGCTATAAACCCACCTTAACATAGACAGGTTAGTTAGCCGCGGCTATAAACCCCCCTTAACATAGACAGGTTCCACACTGAAAATATGCAAAAACAGTGTTTCCACCGAACCAGCTACAGACAACAGATAACATGGAAAGCAGCAAAACACAGGGAGGGAATTGTTCATCCATTTAGAAAAATCCAAAGAACTGACAGTATAAACTAAATTGAACGTCTGTTCATCAAAAAGAAGACCGATTTTGGTTCGTAACCCTGACATTATTTTCTTTCAACTGGCCAAATTGAGCCCCGTTCCAAATGATCCCTCTTTGAGTGTAACTGTACCAGTCACAAGATGCGCATCACTTCGCACTGGCGATGTTTTTCATTTGGACAAAATTCTGTTCTATTTCATTCTGTTACATTACATCATGTTTTGTTCCTATAAAATAGGAGTGTCTTGACTGGGATAAGGGCTCGGGACATATGAGCGTCTTGTCTCCTAAATGAACAAAACAAGACAATGTCGTTGCCCAGCCACAGGCTTCTACAAGCAATCACCACTGCTGAGGTTACAGCCTTTTGGAAGATTGTGTTTCAACGATATACACTGATTGTACAAAACATTAGGAACACCTGCTCTTTCCATGACAGACTGAGCAGGTGAAAGCTATGATCCCTTATTGATTAAATTCCCTTCAATCAGTGTAGATGAAGGGGAGGAGACAGGTTAAAGAAGGATTTTTAAGCCTTGAGAATTGAGATTGTGTATGTGTGCCGTTCAGAGGGTGAATGGGCAAGACAAGTGATTTAAGTGCCTTTGAACGGGGTATGGTAGTAGGTGCCAGGCGCACCAGTTTGAGTGTGTGAAGAACTGCAACACTGCTGGGTTTTTCACGCTCAAAAATGTTCCGTGTGTATCAAGAATGGTCCACCACCCAAAGGACATCCAGCCAACTTGACACAACTGTGGGAAGCATTGGAGTCAACATGGGCCAGCATCCCTGTGGAACGCTTTTGACATCTTGTAGAGACCATGTCCCGACGATTTGAGGCTGTTCTGAGGGCAAAAGGGGGTGGAACTCAATAGTAGGAAGGTGTTCCTAATGTTTTGTACACTCAGTGTATATGGATGTTTTATAAATCCTGAGTCCACATATAACAGTTGTAGATTATATTCAAGTTGGGTTTTCCCCTCTCCTCACTTTTCTTAGACAAAGCAAGGGCTTTTCCCTCACTGCGTCTCCGCTGCGTCTCCTCTGCGTCTCCTCTGTGTCTCCGCTGCGTCTCCTCTGCGTCTCCTCTGCGTCTCTGCTGCGTCTCCGCTGCGTCTCTGCTGCGTCTCTGCTGCGTCTCTGCTGCGTCTCTGCTGCGTCTCTGCTGCGTCTCTGCTGCGTCTCCTCTGTGTCTCTGCTGTGTCTCCTCTGCGTCTCCTCTGCGTCTCTGCTGTGTCTCCTCTGCGTCTCTGCTGTGTCTCCTCTGCGTCTCCTCTGCGTCTCTGCTGTGTCTCCTCTGCGTCTCTGCTGCATCTCTGCTGCGTCTCCTCTGAGTCTCTTCTGAGTCTCTGCTGCGTCTCCTCTGAGTCTCTGCTGCGTTTCCTCTGCGTCTCCTCTGCGTCTCTGCTGCGTCTCCTCTGAGTCTCTGCTGCGTCTCCTCTGCTGTGTCTCCTCTGAGTCTCTGCTGTGTCTCCTCTGCGTCTCCTCTGCGTCTCTGCTGTGTCTCCTCTGCGTCTCCTCTGTGTCTCTGCTGCGTCTCCTCTGTGTCTCTGCTGTGTCTCCTCTGCGTCTCCTCTGCGTCTCTGCTGCGTCTCCTCTGAGTCTCTGCTGTGTCTCCTCTGCGTCTCTGCTGTGTCTCCTCTGCGTCTCTGCTGCGTCTCCTCTGAGTCTCTGCTGCGTCTCCTCTGCGTCTCTGCTGCGTCTCCTCTGAGTCTCTGCTGCGTCTCCTCTGCGTCTCTGCTGCGTCTCCTCTGTGTCTCCTCTGTGTCTCCTCTGCGTCTCCTCTGCGTCTCCTTTGTGTCTCTGCTGCGTCTCCTCTGCGTCTCCTCTGCGTCTCCTCTGCGTCTCCTCTGCGTCTCCTCTGCGTCTCCTCTGTGTCTCCTCTGCGTCTCCTCTGTGTCTCCTCTGCGTCTCCTCTGTGTCTCCTCTGCGTCTCCTCTGTGTCTCTGCTGCGTCTCCTCTGCGTCTCCTCTGCGTCTCCTCTGTTTCTCCTCTGTTTCTCTGCTGCGTCTCCTCTGCGTCTCCTCTGTGTCTCTGCTGCGTCTCCTCTGTGTCTCCTCTGTGTCTCTGCTGCGTCTCCTCTGCGTCTCCTCTGTGTCTCCTCTGTGTCTCCTCTGCGTCTCCTCTGTGTCTCTGCTGCGTCTCCTCTGCGTCTCAGCTGCATCTCTGCTGCGTCTCTGCTGTGTCTCTGCTGCGTCTCCGCTGCGTCTCCTCTGTGTCTCCTCTGCGTCTCTGCTGCGTCTCCTCTGCGTCTCTGCTGCGTCTCTGCTGCGTCTCTGCTGCGTCTCTGCTGCGTCTCCTCTGCGTCTCTGCTGCGTCTCCTCTGCGTCTCTGCTGCGTCTCTGCTGCGTCTCTTCTGCGTCTCTGCTGCGTCTCCGCTGCGTCTCTGCTGCATCTCCTCTGCGTCTCTGCTGCTTTGTTGTCAACACCAGTGTAAATGAATAGCCTACTGGTTAAATAGGGAAATAGGGAAAGGTACAGATGTTTTCTAGAAATCAGCTCATCAGGCTTGGGTCGGACCGGGTTCGAATTTTCAGACCCGACGAGAACTCTTATTCCTGTTTGTGTGTTTGTTTGTGTGTGTGTGTGTGTGTGTGTGTGTGTGTGTGTGTGTGTGAGAACAAATAACGTGGCCGTGTGTTGTGTTGACCCTTCTGTAATGAATGGCCACTCTCCTAAAGGTCCGTTCATCTCTTTTATTGGCCTCATTGTTGAGGACAAATTAACGTTGTGAGTTGAGGCTACTAATACTGACGGTTATGGATGGGACACACACACACACATACACATACACACACACACACACACACACACACACACACACACACACACACACACACACACACAGTTCTGCCCTGTTGTGTCCATGGTGATGTATTGGGTGTTACTGGATCCGCCAGCTACACAATGGGGTGTGGAACCTGGGACAGGTCTGCTACTTGAAAGAACGCCAGAAGGAAGAGGAGAGAGAGATGGGATGATGGGAGGGAGGATGGGGGGGGGGAGGGAGGATGGGCTGGAAGGGGAGGGGAGGGAGGATTGGCTGGAAGGGAGGATGGGGAGGGAGGGAGGATGGGGAGGGAGGGAGGGAGGGAGGGAGGGAGGGAGGGAGGGAGGGAGGGAGGGAGGATGGAGAGGGAGGGAGGGAGGATGGGCTGGAAGATGAGCTGGGGAGGGAGGAAGGGAGGATGGGAAGGGAGGCTGGAAGAAAGGATGGGGAGGGAGGGAGGATGGGCTGGAAGGGAGGCTGGGGAGGGAGGATGGGCTGAAAGGGAGGCTGGGGAGGGAGGGTGGTAGAGAGGGAGAGAGACGCTGACGTTTTCTCTTACTTTAATCAACACAAACCCCTCCTCACCAGCCGTACAGAGAGCCCCTCCAGCCCCAGAATTACAACCTTACACCCAAGCCCTCCTCACCAGCCGTACAGACAGCCCCCCTGAGCCCCCAGAATTACAACCTTACACCCAAGCCCTCCTCACCAGCCGTACAGACAGCCCCCCTGAGCCCCCAGAATTACAACCTTACACCCAAGCCCTCCTCACCAGCCGAACAGAGAGACCCCTGAGCCCCCATACCTCCTGAAACATCTCCACAGTGTTGATCATTTTATAAAACACATTCTCAACCTTAAGATGTGCAAAGACCAGCCCTTTAAATAATATAGGTGTTATGAATTACGGGGGTTTTTGTACCTGACTGTGTCACCCCAGATCAGTCACATATTGTTAAGGTTGTTATGAGTGGATGTGCTCCTGTACATTAAGACTGTGATTCAGAGCAGGTGGATGTAACAGAAACATGAAGACTACCACAGAGATAAACTGCAGCGCTGGAAACAATGCCGCAACTGTCAAAACACTGCATACTCCTCCTTTCTCCTCCCCGACCTGCATGGGGCCAGAGGCTGCATCGAGCTGTTTCAGGTCCCCAGATCTACAGGATGTTATTGTTATAAATCTCTAGCATTAAAGGATGGAGGGAGGCAGATGAACCTGACTTGGCAGACCTGGGACGTGAACAGTCAGCGCTACAGAGAGGAACAGATAGGAAGAAGGAGAGAAGGAGAGAAGAGAGAGAGAGAGAGCCCTTTATGGACCACAAAGCCTTCACTATTTCATCCTGGAATATCCAAGGCCTGAGATCATCTGCCTTTGGCCTAAAGAGCAGGAACATGGACTTCACCAAATAAATCGGAAATACAGACATTGTCATCCAACAAGAAACATGGTATAGAGGAGACGGACCCACTGGTTGCCCTCTAGGTTACAGAGAGCTGGTAGTCCCATCCACCAAACTACCAGGTGTGAAACAGGGAAGGGACTCAGGGGGTATGCTAATTTGGTATAGAGCAGACCTAACTCACTCTATTAAATTAATCAAAACAGGAACATTTTACATTTGGCTCGAAATTAAAAAGGAAATTATCTCAACAGAGAAAAATATCCTCCTGTGTGCTACCTATATTCCCAGAACCACACGGGGGGACCTAGTGAATGACCTGCAGAGAGCTGGGACCAAAGTAACAAAGCCTACCATCAGTAACACACTACGCCGCCAGGTACTCAAATCCTGCACTGCCAGACGTGTCCCCCTGCTTGTCCAGGCCCATCTGAAGTTTGCTAGAGTGCATTTGTTTTTCTGCAAAGGGACCAGGACGACTGATCCGTGTAAAGGAAAGAATGAATGGGGCCATGTATCGTGAGATTTTGAGTGAAACCCTCCTTCCATCAGCAAGGGCATTGAAGATGAAACGTGGCTGGGTCTTTCAGCATGACAATGATCCCAAACACACCGCCCGGGCAACGAAGGAGTGGCTTCGTAAGAAGCATTTCAAGGTCCTGGAGTGGCCTAGCCAGTCTCCAGATCTCAACCCCATAGAAAATCTTTGGAGGGAGTTGAAAGTCTGTGTTGCCCAGCGACAGCCCCAAAACATCACTGCTCTAGAGGAGATCTGCATGGAGGAATGGGCCAAAATACCAGCAACAGTGTGTGAAAACCTTGTGAAGACTTACAGAAAACGTTTGACCTGTGTCATTGTCAACAAAGGGTATATAACAAAGTATTGAGAAACTTTTGTTATTGACCAAATACTTATTTTCCACCATAATTTTCAAATAAATTCATTAAAAATCCTACAATGTGATTTTCTGGATTTTTTTTTCTCATTTTGTCTGTCATAGTTGACTTGTACCTATGATGACAATTACAGGCCTCTCTCATCTTTTTAAGTGGGAGAACTTGCACAATTGGTGGTTGACTAAATACTTTTTTTCCCCCACTGTACACTACGGAAAAAGAAGGAACAGCATGTCAGAAATCAGCTCAATGTAATTGAAGAATCCATAGACTCTAACCACTTCTGGGAAAATTGGACAACACTAAACAAACAACAACACGAAGAGCTATCTATCCAAAACGGAGATGTATGGGTAAACCACTTCTCCAATATTTTTGGCCCTATAACAAAGAACAAACAAAAATATACATGATCAAATGCAAATCTTATAATCAACTATTAAAGACTACCAGAACCCACTGGATTCTCCAATTACATTGAATGAACTACAGGACAAAATACAAACCCTCCAACCCAAAAAGGCCTGTGGTGTTGATGGTATCCTCAATGAAATGATAAAATATACAGACCACAAATTCCAATTTGGCTATACTTAAACTCTTTAACATCATCCTCAGCTCTGGCATCTTCCCCAATATTTGGAACCAAGGACTGATCACCCCAATCCACAAAAGTGGAGACAAATTTGACCCCAATAACTACCGTGGGGTATGCGTCAACAGCAACCTTGGGAAAATCCTCTGCATTATCATTAACAGCAGACTAGTTCATTTCCTCTGTGAAAACAATATACTGAGCAAATGTCAAATCTGCTTTTTACCAAATTACCGTACAACAGACCACGTATTCACCCTGCACACCCTAACTGACAAACAAACAAACCAAAAAAAGGCAAAGTCTTCTCATGCTTTGTTGATTTAAAAAAAGCCTTTGACTCAATTTGGCATGAGGGTCTGCTATACAAATTGATGGAAAGTGGTGTTGGGGTAAAAACATACGACATTATAAAATCCATGTACACAAACAACAAGTGTGTGGTTAAAATTGCATGCAGAATTCTGCAAAAATATCCTTAGTGTACAACCAAAAACACCAAATAATGCATGCAGAGCAGAATTAGGCAGATAACCGCTAATTATCAAAATCCACAAAAGAGCCGTTAAAATCTATAACCACTTAAAAGGAAGCGATTCCCAAACCTTCCATAACAAAGCCATCACCTACAGAGAGATGAACTTGGAGAAGAGTCCACTAAGTAAGCTGGTCCTGGGGCTCTGTTCACAAACACAAACAGACCCCACAGAGCCCCAGGACAACAACAACAACACAATTAGACCCAACCAAATCATGAGAAAACAAAAATATAATTACTTGACACATTGGAAAGAATTAACATAAAAAACAGAGCAAACTTTTGATCAACTCCCTTATCTACTGGGTGAAAAAACAGAATGTGCCATCACAGCTGCAAGATTTGTGACCTGTTGCCACAAGAAAAGGGCAACCAGTGAAGAACAAACACCATTGTAAATACAACCCATATTTATGTTTATTTATTTTCCCATTTGTACTTTAACTATTTGCACATTGTTACAACACTGTATATAGACATAATATGACATTTGAAATGTCTTTATTCTTTTGGAACTTCTGAGTGTAATGTTTACTGTTAATATTTATTGTTTATTTCACTTTTGTTTACTATCTACTTCACTTGCTTTGGCAATGTTAACATACATTTCCCATGCCAATAAAGCCCTTAAATTGAATTGAGAGAGAGAGAGAGAGAGAGAGAGAGAGAGAGAGATAACAGATTTAAGGAACTACAGAGTTTACTCCTCCATTCTCTATGTACAGAAGTAATGACAGAGACACAGAGGAGGCATCAACCAGTCACCTGGGAGAAGCACTGTGTGGTTTCTCAGCTTCACTTCTAGGGCCTTTCCGTTCACACTAGTTACCTACACGCACAACCAGTCACATGGGAGAAGGACTGTGTGGTTTCTCAGTTTCACTTCTAGGGCCTCTCCCCCTTTAACTGCAAATACAGTCCCGTGGTGGTCTGGGTAATTCCACAGGATTCTCTTATGTCTTCTTCTTTGTCAAGTTTGGTATTGTTGCAGAGTGTTGCAGATGTAAACAGCCTTGACACAGCAGCAAAATATCCTCCATCTCCTCCAATGTACCTTAGCTGTTAGGGTTTTAGGAGAGCTGATGGGGGGGGGGGGGGGAGAGAGGGAGAGGGAGAGAGAGAGAGAGAGAGAGAGAGAGAGAGATACATAATATGACATTTTTTGAAACTTCTGAGTGTAATGTTTACTGTTAATATTTATTGTTTATTTCACTTTTGTTTACTATCTACTTCACTTGCTTTGGCAACGTTAACATACGTTTCCCATGACAATAAAGCCCTTAAATTGAAAATTGAAATTGAATTGAGAGAGAGAGAGACAGAGTAACAAGAACAGCTGGGTAGGGGTGACGTAGCGTATCTGAAAACACAACAGCACCATGCTGGATATTCCAATGTGCCAGCCAGGCATCCAGCAGCAGGCTCCATGCCACCAACGCTACAACAGCTGCCCAGGGAAGGCATCTGGTTTTGGGCACGGCTGGAGAGGAATCACTGGTGTCAGCACAACACCTCCAGCCTCATCCAGCCACCCAACTGAACGCTGCCATGCACAGAGTAAACTATCTTGTTGACAGCTGTGGTATTATGATACTGTAGGTGTGGCTCAGTTGGTAGAGCATGGCGCTTGCGACGCCAGGGCTGTGGGTTCGATTCCCACTGGGGGATCAGTACGAAAAAGTGCACAGTATGTACTCACTATTGTAAGTGGCTCTGGGTAACAGCGTCTGCTAAATGACTAAAGGGTAAATGTAGGTCTCTAGATCCTCATAACCTAATTGCAGAACAGAAAAACAAGAGAATATGATTGTGAGGTTGGAGAGGCGCTTTAGGCTTGATTTATCACCACGCTTAAGAGCTGGCATAGAGGAGGACTGATTATGTCATGATGCTATTAAATCAACAATGGTGGTCGAGAGCAACAGAGGACATCCCACAAATCAGTCCATTGTTTTGTGTAATCAGATTGGAGCACATGGCTGTGGTTTCCTCTTCATGATCCTTATGACAGTTTATCCTTATTTCTCTGCATATTCTCTGTCTCTCTCTCTCTCTCTCTCTCTCTCTCTCTCTCTCTCTCTCTCTCTCTCTCTCTCTCTCTGTCGCTCTCTGTCTCTCTCTGTCACTCTCTCTCTCTGTCTCTCTGTCGCTCTCGCTCTCTTTTTCTCTCTCTCCCTATGTTTGACCCTCCATGTTGCATCAGATTCAATAGTTATGTAATAGTCTCTCTCTCCAACTTTTCCTCCCTCTGTCCCTGTCTCTCACCGTGCAGTAGTATTTTAATTAGAGAATGAGAGGAGCAGAGGAGAGTTACACCCATCATCATGTTATGTCATATATCCACACACACACACACACACACACACACACACACACACACACACACACACACACACACACACACTATAAGTTGCTTTTTTGAGTCATTCAGGAGTCACCCTGGAGTCATTCAGGAGTCATCCAGGTGCTTCCAGGTGCTTTTTGGCAAATTTGAGTTTACATTTTGGACAACATGGGTCCCGTTATGTCTGGCGAAAAACCGAACACTGCATTACACAGTAAGAAGCTCATACAACGGTCAAGCGTGGTGGTGGTAGTGTGATGGTTTGGAGATGTTTTGCTGCCTCAGGACCTGGACGACTTGACATCGTTGAAGGAATCATGAATTGTCCTGTATCAGAGAATGTCGGGCCATCCATCTGTGATCTGAAGCTGAAGCCCAGCTGGGTCATGCACCAAGACAATGATCCAAAACACACCAAGCATGTCTACATCAGAATGACTGAAAAGCGACACTTTCAAAGTTTTGGAATGGCCTAGTCAAAGGCCAGACCTAAACCCGATTTGAGACGTTGTAGCAGGACCTGAAACTAGCAGTTGATGCTTGAAAAACCCACAAATGTCGCTGAGTTAAAGCAGTTCTGCTTTGAAGAGTGGGCCACAATTCCTCCACAGTGACGTGATCTGATCAACAGCTACAGGAGTTGTTTGGTTGCAGTCATTGCAGCCAAAGGTGGTACAACCAGTTATTGGGGGCGATTACTTTTTCACAAAGGGGCATTAAATACATGAAATAAGGATCAACATTTAGTGTTATTTGTTCACTCGAGTTCACTTTATCTAATATTAGGTTTTGGTTAAAGATCAGATAACATTCAGTGCCAAAAATATGCAGAAATAGAGAAAATCAGAAAAGGGGGAAAATACTTTTTGATTTGAACATGAAAGCAAACCACCTCATCAGCATGAGCCAAAAAACACATAACAAATAACTGCCAGGTATTCCCCCTTTAACAGCAAATACAGTCCCGTGGTGGTCTGGGTAATTCACAGGAGTCTCTTATTTCTTCTTCTTTGTCAAGTTTGGTATTGTTGCAGAGTGTTGCTGATGTAAACAGCCTTGACACAGCAGCAAAATATCCTCCATCTCCTCCAATGTACCTTAGCTGTTAGGGTTTTAGGAGAGCTGATGGGAGGGAGGGAGGGAGGGAGGGAGGGAGGTAGAGAGAGAGAGAGAGAGAGAGAGAGAGAGAGAGAGAGAGGGGGGGGGGGGGAAGGGAGAGAGAGAGAGAAAGGGAAAGAGAGAGAGAGGATTGGGGCTAGGGCTGATCCTGCTGGTTTTAAAAAGTGGTTTGACCCTCAGAGAAGGGTCAGGGAGGTCAACATACTTTGCCTGTCACTTCAAAAGCCATCACACTCCTTTGTCACCAACGACGGCAGCATCCCTTCAGCCCCCTCATCATCATCATCATCATCATTCGTCATGTTCCGGTTCTGTTTTCAGCCCTTATATTAGCCTGCTATGTTGTAAGACCTGTGTGGTCTGACTAGGACAGGGGAAGACATACTGTGTGTGTGTGTGTGTGTGCGCGCGCCTGCCTACGTGCGTGCGTGTGTGTGTGTGTGTGTGTGTGTGTGTGTGTGTGTGTGTGTGCTATATTGAGGTCCGTATGGGCTTTGAACAGCCTCTCCAGCCCCTTCAGGGTAACATATGGACCCTTATGGACAGCATGCTATAGAGAAGAAAGAGGATGTAGTTTGTTGTGTGGACAGCATGCTATAGAGAAGAGGATGTAGTTTGTTGTCTGGACAGCATGCTATAGAGAAGAGGATGTAGTTTGTTGTCTGGACAGCATGCTATAGAGAAGAGGATGTAGTTTGTTGTGTGGACAGCATGCTATAGAGAAGAAAGAGGATGAAGTTTGTTGTGTGGACAGCATGCTATAGAGAAGAAAGAGGATGTAGTTTGTTGTCTGGACAGCATGCTATAGAGAAGAAAGAGGATGTAGTTTGTTGTCTGGACAGCATGCTATAGAGAAGAAAGAGGATGTAGTTTGTTGTCTAGACAGCATGCTATAGAGAAGAAAGAGGAGGGATTCAGTGCTTTAGTTTGGACAGAATCAGGGATCTATTTGGAAGCAGGCCATGTCCTGTAGTCAGGATTATATTCCCATTCCAATCTGATGGATTATACAATCCTCAAGATGCTCACTCAAGATGCTCACTCAACTCACAAGTTGGCCCTCTACAGCATTTGGGATGCCTCCCAAATGGCATCCTATTCACTAATATGGTGCACTTTGGGGATCCATCCAAAAGCAGTTTGTTCTCATTGTGTGTAAATCAGATAGGACAGGGGGGCTGGGGCGAATGAGGACATTTTAAGCGAGAAGCAGTGTTCTGTGAAAATAGCCAAGTGTTTTGTTTCTCTCACCCAGTCCCTCGGCTCTTCATTTAAACTGATGGAGACTGAAGAGAGAGAGACCATCCCAACGGATGGCTATTCATTTCCTGTAATCCTGAACTCACAATCAGGAACCCCTTAAGAAGAGAGGGATATAGGGTGGGGCGGGGGTTGAGAGAGGAATAGAGAGAGAGAGAGAGAGAGAGGGGGAAGGGGTTGACAGAGAGAGACTAAAAAGTGGGAAGGGGGAAAAAGAGAGATGGATCAAGAGACACTGAGAAATGCAAGATGTTATAGACTTGTTTTAATGGAATCTCCCCTCCTCTCCCCCCCCCGAGCACCGTAGTATATTCTGCTGAATATTGAATGAAATTCTGAAAGCCATGTCATGTTTTTTTCGTGTCTAGTATTAAACAGGCAGTATTTCAATGGCATGGGCCTCAGAATGACAACACTGGCCTGTAGATGGCATGGGCCTCAGAATGACAACACTGGCCTGTAGATGGCATGGGCCTCAGAATGACAACACTGGCCTGTAGATGGCATGGGCCTCAGAATGACAACACTGGCCTGTAGATGGCATGGGCCTCAGAATGACAACACTGTCCTGTAGATGGCATGGACCTCAGAATGACAACACTGGCCTGTAGATGGCATGGGCCTCAGAATGACAACACTGGCCTGTAGATGGCATGGGCCTCAGAATGACAACACTGTCCTGTAGATGGCATGGTCCTCAGAATGACAACACTGGCCTGTAGATGGCATGGGCCTCAGAATGACAACACTGGCCTGTAGATGGCATGGGCCTCAGAATGACAACACTGTCCTGTAGATGGCATGGGCCTCAGAATGACAACACTGGCCTGTAGATGGCATGGGCCTCAGAATGACAACACTGGCCTGTAGATGGCATGGGCCTCAGAATGACAACACTGTCCTGTAGATGGCATGGGCCTCAGAATGACAACACTGTCCTGTAGATGGCATGGGCCTCAGAATGACAACACTGTCCTGTAGATGGCATGGGCCTCAGAATGACAACACTGTCCTGTAGATGGCATGGGCCTCAGAATGACAACACTGGCCTGTAGATGGCATGGGCCTCAGAATGAAAACACTGGCCTGTAGATGGCATGGGCCTCAGAATGACAACACTGTCCTGTAGATGGCATGGGCCTCAGAATGACAACACTGTCCTGTAGATGGCATGGGCCTCAGAATGACAACACTGTCCTGTAGATGACATGGGCCTCAGAATGACAACACTGGCCTGTAGATGGCATGGGCCTCAGAATGACAACACTGTCCTGTAGATGGCATGGTCCTCAGAATGACAACACTGTCCTGTAGATGGCATGGTCCTCAGAATGACAACACTGTCCTGTAGATGGCATGGGCCTCAGAATGACAACACTGGCCTGTAGATGGCATGGGCCTCAGAATGACAACACTGTCCTGTAGATGGCATGGGCCTCAGAATGACAACACTGTCCTGTAGATGGCATGGGCCTCAGAATGACAACACTGTCCTGTAGATGGCATGGGCCTCAGAATGACAACACTGGCCTGTAGATGGCATGGGCCTCTGAATGACAACACTGGCCTGTAGATGGCATGGGCCTCAGAATGACAACACTGTCCTGTAGATGGCATGGGCCTCAGAATGACAACACTGTCCTGTAGATGGCATGGGCCTCAGAATGACAACACTGGCCTGTAGATGGCATGGTCCTCAGAATGACAACACTGGCCTGTAGATGGCATGGGCCTCAGAATGACAACACTGGCCTGTAGATGGCATGGGCCTCAGAATGACAACACTGTCCTGTAGATGGCATGGGCCCCAGAATGACAACACTGTCCTGTAGATGGCATGGGCCTCAGAATGACAACACTGTCCTGTAGATGGCATGGTCCTCAGAATGACAACACTGTCCTGTAGATGGCATGGGCCTCAGAATGACAACACTGTCCTGTAGATGGCATGACAACACTCAGAATGACAACACTGTCCTGTAGATGGCATGGGCCTCAGAATGACAACACTGTCCTGTAGATGGCATGGTCCTCAGAATGACAACACTGGCCTGTAGATGGCATGGGCCTCAGAATGACAACACTGTCCTGTAGATGGCATGGGTCTCAGAATGACAACACTGGCCTGTAGATGGCATGGGCCTCAGAATGACAACACTGTCCTGTAGATGGCATGGTCCTCAGAATGACAACACTGGCCTGTAGATGGCATGGGCCTCAGAATGACAACACTGTCCTGTAGACAAACTAATACTGCAGTTTCTTTTTTTGTGCGTTTGTTTGAGCTGATTGGTTAATGTTAGGCTACATAACTTTAACATAATCTAGACCAGAACCCAATTTGCACTCTCTCTTGGCAACGCATTGGGGTCAAATTGCAGAGATACCAACTGAATTAGACCTTGGCAGGGAGAAAAACATATGTTGTATCTCATTAACAGGTTATGGGTTGCAGTTGGTGCATTAGAACTGTCTGTCAATCATTTAATAGTAACCCTAAACAACACAGCTACAGCAAACGCTTCTATCTTTCTCTAGCATGGGAAATGTCTTGGCGGAAACTTTCTATCTTTCTCTAGCATGGGAAATGTCTTGGCGGAAACTTTCTATCTTTCTCTAGCATGGGAAATGTCTTGGCGGAAACGCTTCTATCTTTCTCTAGCATGGGAAATGTCTTGGCGGAAACGCTTCTATCTTTCTCTAGCATGGGAAATGTCTTGGCGGAAACGCTTCTATCTTTCTCTAGTGTGGGAAATGTCTTGGCGGAAACGCTTCTATGTTTCTCTAGCGTGGGAAATGTCTTGGCGGAAACGCTTCTATCTTTCTCTAGCATGGGAAATGTCTTGGCGGAAACGCTTCTATCTTTCTCTAGCATGGGAAATGTCTTGGCGGAAACGCTTCTATCTTTCTCTAGCGTGGGAAATGTCTTGGCGGAAACGCTTCTATCATTCTCTAGCATGGGAAATGTCTTGGCGGAAACGCTTCTATCTTTCTCTAGCGTGGGAAATGTCTTGGCGGAAACGCTTCTATCTTTCTCTAGCGTGGGAAATGTCTTGCCGGAAACGCTTCTATCTTTCTCTAGCGTGGGAAATGTCTTGGCGGAAACGCTTCTATCTTTCTCTAGCATGGGAAATGTCTTGGCGGAAACGCTTCTATCTTTCTCTAGCATGGGAAATGTCTTGGCGGAAACGCTTCTATCTTTCTCTAGCATGGGAAATGTCTTGGCGGAAACGCTTCTATCTTTCTCTAGCATGGGAAATGTCTTGGCGGAAACGTTTCTGAATGGGAGACTACTAAGAAGATGTATTGAACAGAAGGAAAACATGGCCATGTTGTCTGTCTGTCTCTGGCCTGATATACAGGCTAATGTACACTGGGTGTGCAAAACATTAAGAACACCTTTCTAATATTGAGTTGCCCCCCCGTTTTTCGCTCAGAACAGCCTCACTTTGTCGGGGCAGGCTCTACATGATGTCGAAAGCGTTCCACAGGGATGCTGGCCCATGTTGACTCCAATGCTTCCCACAGTTGTGTCAAGTTGGCTGGATGTCCTTTGGGTGGTGGACTGGTCTTGATACACACGAGAAACTGTTGAGCGTGAAAACCCCAGCAGCGTTGCAGTTCTATGACACAAACCAGTGTTCCTGGCACCTACTGTACTACCACATTCAAAGGCACTTAAATATTTTGTCTTTCCCAGTCACCCTCTGAATGGCACACATACACAATCCATGTCTCAATTGCGTCAAGGCTTAAAAATCATTATTTTAACCTGTCTCCTCCCCTTCATCTACATTGATTGATGTGGATTTAACAGGTGACATCAATAAGGGATCATAGCTTTCACCTGGATTCACCTGGTCAGTCTGTGTCATGGAAAGAGCAGGTGATATACACTGTGATATATTTAAGTCACCACAGACAGATTAATTTTTTTTTATCTAATATTTTATGAATCATAATCTAAAAAAAAGCAATTTTATATTTTCATTGCCAGAGGCTGGTTTGGTGTTGAGAGGATTTGAGTTCCGTAATGATCAGAGATTAAATTAGTTTTGGAGGCTGGTGTTAATATCGTCGTATTAATGTGGTGTAATTGTGATGAGGCACCCAGTCCCTCTGAACAATTAGAAATGCTGCAACCAGCCCTCTTCTGAGACCTAGCAGCTAGTTTGGGGGAACTCCAAGAGGCATATGATGCTGAGAACTAAAAAGATGCTGCAGCCCCAGTCAAAGTCCCTACTGGGTCTTTATCTGCTACTGAGAGGTGCTGTAACTATTACCCCTGTCTCTACTGTCTCTGTCCCTGTCTCTACTGATTCTGTCCCTGTCTCTGTCCCTACTGTCTCTGTCCCTGTCTCTACTGATTCTGTCCCTGTCTTTACTGTCTCTACTGTCTCTGTCTCTGTCCTTGTCTCTACTGTCTCTGTCCCTGTCTCTACTGTCTCTACTGTCTCTGTCTCTGTCCTTGTCTCTACTGTCTCTGTCCCTGTCTCTGTCTCTGTCCTTGTCTCTACTGTCTCTGTCCTTGTCTCTACTGTCTCTGTCCCTGTCTCTACTGTCTCTACTGTCTCTACTGTCTCTACTGTCTCTGTCTCTACTGTTTCTGTCCCTGTCTCTGTCTCTGTCCGTGTCTCTACTGTCTCTGTCCCTGTCTCTGTCTCTGTCCTTGTCTCTACTGTCTCTGTCCTTATCTCTACTGTCTCTGTCTCTGTCCTTGTCTCTACTGTCTCTGTCTCTGTCCTTGTCTCTACTGTCTCTGTCTCTGTCCGTGTCTCTACTGTCTCTGTCTCTGTCCTTGTCTCTACTGTCTCTGTCTCTGTCCGTGTCTCTACTGTCTCTGCCTCTGTCCTTGTCTCTACTGTCTCTGTCCCTGTCTCTGTCTCTGTCCTTGTCTCTACTGTCTCTGTCTCTGTCTGTGTCTCTACTGTCTCTGTCTCTGTCCTTGTCTCTACTGTCTCTGTCTCTGTCCCTGTCTCTGTCTCTGTCCTTGTCTCTACTGTCTCTGTCTCTGTCCGTGTCTCTACTGTCTCTGTCTCTGTCCTTGTCTCTACTGTCTCTGTCTCTGTCCCTGTCTCTGTCTCTGTCCTTGTCTCTACTGTCTCTGTCTCTGTCCGTGTCTCTACTGTCTCTGTCTCTGTCCTTGTCTCTACTGTATCTGTCTCTGTCCTTGTCTCTACTGTCTCTGTCCTTGTCTCTACTGTCTCTGCCCGTGTCTCTACTGTCTCTGTCTCTGTCCTTGTCTCTACTGTCTCTGTCTCTGTCCGTGTCTCTACTGTCTCTGCCTCTGTCCTTGTCTCTACTGTCTCTGTCCCTGTCTCTGTCTCTGTCCTTGTCTCTACTGTCTCTGTCCTTGTCTCTACTGTCTCTGCCCGTGTCTCTACTGTCTCTGTCTCTGTCCTTGTCTCTACTGTCTTGTCTCTGTCCGTGTCTCTACTGTCTCTGCCTCTGTCCTTGTCTCTACTGTCTCTGTCTCTGTCCCTGTCTCTGTCTCTGTCCTTGTCTCTACTGTCTCTGTCTCTGTTCTTGTCTCTACTGTATCTGTCTCTGTCCTTGTCTCTACTGTCTCTGCCCGTGTCTCTACTGTCTCTGTCTCTGTCCTTGTCTCTACTGTCTCTACTGTCTCTGTCTCTGTCCTTGTCTCTACTGTCTCTGTCCCTGTCTCTACTGTCTCTACTGTCTCTGTCTCTGTCCTTGTCTCTACTGTCTCTGTCTCTGTCTCTGTCAGTGTATCTACTGTCTCTGTCCCTGTCTCTGTCTCTGTCCTTGTCTCTACTGTCTCTGTCTCTACTGTCTCTGTCCTTGTCTCTAGTGTCTCTGTCTCTGCTTAGACTAGACTTACTGAGTCCGTCCCTATGGGCCCTGGTCTAAAGTAGTGCACTAATAGGGAATAGGGTGTGATTTGGGTTGCAGGCTCTGTGTGCTCTCTTAGAGAGTCTCCTCTTCCTCAGTCCTCCTCTTCCTCAGTCACTCTGTCTTAGAGAGTCTCCTCTTCCTCAGTCAGTCTGTCTTAGAGAGTCTCCTCTTCCTCAGTCACTCTGTCTTAGAGAGTCTCCTCTTCCTCAGTCACTATGTCTTAGAGAGTCTCCTCTTCCTCAGTCACTCTGTCTTAGAGAGTCTCCTCTTCCTCAGTCACTCTGTCTTAGAGAGTCTCCTCTTCCTCAGTCACTCTGTCTTAGAGAGTCTCCTCTTCCTCAGTCACTATGTCTTAGAGAGTCTCCTCTTCCTCAGTCACTCTGTCTTAGAGAGTCTCCTCTTCCTCAGTCACTATGTCTTAGAGAGTCTCCTCTTCCTCAGTCACTCTGTCTTAGATTGTCTCCTCTTCCTCAGTCACTCTGTCTTAGAGAGTCTCCTCTTCCTCAGTCACTCTGTCTGGCAGTTCAAACCCATAGCTTCCCTGCTAAAGGACCAGCACTCACTCCATACTGTTGAGGTTATTACATTTTTTCTGAGGCAACATTTTCTAAAGCTTCACACAAACCCTTTTTAGCTTGCTGCTTCCTCAGCTTGTGAAAAGTGGGAACTGCAGAGGAGGGGGTTACACAACTCAGGATCACAGAGGGCCACAGAGCCTTGGCTCATGGAATTAGAAACATGACATGAATACTTTTCTCATTAACCTTGGTGGCAGTATCCATTACCATGTCACACAGAGATATCATCTTAGTGGAGATACTGTGAACTCTTCTCCTCCACTCTTCTCTTCTCCTCTCCTCTCTTCCCTCTGTTCTTCTCCTCTCATCTCTTCCCTCTGTTCTTCTCCCTTCTCCTCTCCTCTCTTCTCCTCTCCTCTCCTCTCTTCTCCTCTCCTCTCTTCCCTCTGTTCTTCTCCTCTCCTCTCCTCTTTTCTCCTTACTTCTCCTCTCTTCTCTTTTTCCTCCTCAGATCTCCTCCATGGTATCTGATGTATTATTTGTCTCTCTGTCATTTTGACTGCTCGTGATTTTTGTATTTGTTATTTTTGTATTACTTTTTTGAACTCATGACCCCCTCCGTCCTTGACTTTTGCTAAATAAGTCTATATACCACACTGTCGTTGTTAGAATCTTAATATCACAAACAGAACTGGCGTTATAACCAGATTTAGGAGGGCATGTCATGTTTTTGAATGGTTTTCCCACGTTGCCCCTCCTTCTCCCAACAGTAGGGCCTGCGCCGCTCCTTCTCCCAACAATAGGTTCTGCTCCACTCCTTCTCCCAACAGTAGGGCCTGCTCCCCTCCTTCTCCCAACAGTAGGGCCTACTCCGCTCCTTCTCCCAACAGTAGGGCCTGCTCCGCTCCTTCTCCCAACAGTAGGGCCTGCTCCGCTCCTTCTCCCAACAGTAGGGCCTGCTCCCCTCCTTCTCCCAACAGTAGGGCCTGCTCCGCTCCGCTCCTTCTCCCAACAGTTGGGCCTGCTCCGCTCCTTCTCCCAACAGTAGGGCCTGCTCCCCTCCTTCTCCCAACAGTGGGGCCCGCTCCCCTCCTTCTCCCAACAGTAGGGCCCGCTCCCCTCCTTCTCCCAACAGTAGGGTCTGCTCCGCTCTTTCTCCCAACAGTAGGGCCTGCTCCGCTCCGCTCCGCTCCTTCTTCCGACAGTTGAAAGTGCAGCGCCCAGCTGATAATCACTCCGACAATTGCCTCCAAACTGAACCTAAACTGTACCGAAACTAATTTCACACATATAACAACAGATTAAATAAATTAAGTAGAGCATGATGGGAAGGATGGGGTGAGTTGATGAGCGACGGGAAGCGAAATAAGCATAATTATGTAATCACCGATGGTGAATGAAGAACAGGGCGGGGCCATTCTATTGTATTGATCCATTCTAATGATAGGCCTTATCTTTAAAATGGGACGTCCCTTGTATCAGCACCGAATCACAGCAGTCTTATCAGTCTACTCTGGCCTCCTTGGAGTTGGCTACACGGTGAGGGCGTGTGTAATTGGCTTTCAATCTCTGGGAAAATATCCACATTGGCGCTTGTAATGATGTTTAGGCTACTGATGTTTTCGTCATTTGACCACGCGTCTGGTTGGGTTATTTTTTTATTTGATTTTGTCGTTATAAAAAAATAAGCTGTTACCATGTTCCAACACATATGCTTTCTGTTTCAAAGATGTAACAAAGCCACTCCACTAATCAAATTGATTGAAGAATATGTTCTTTTTGTGATTTTTAAAAACATATAGCCTACAGTAACATCAACTAATTAAAATGCTATTGTGTTATTTGAAATAAAATACAAATCATATTCTAATGTTACCCAAGGCCTTCATAAACACAACCAAATGATTATTTTTGCTATAGCATATATGAAATATATTAATTACACTGTTAGAATGTTGCAGTCAGAATGACTTCTCATTAGCGTTAAGGGGGGGGGGGGGTCAATGGACACCCAGAGGTTCTAGTGTTAAGGGGGAGGAAAGAGGAAAGGAAATGGAGGGATGAGAAGTGTTGGGAGGGAGGGAGAGGGAGGGAGGGAGAGAGAGAGAGAGAGAGAGAGAGAGAGAGAGAGAGAGAGAGAGAGAGAGAGAGAGAGAGAGAGAGAGAGAGAGAGAGAGAGAGAAACTAGTTCTTCTGACACCAATGTTTACTATTGAAAGTAATTCAACCCAATCATCTTTGTTTTTGTATGTGCTTGCATGTGTTTGTATCATGGTAGAGAAAACCTTGATAAGGAAATAGTCAGGTCTGTTATTGTGTATCATGGTAGAGAAAACCTTGATAAGGAAATAGTCAGGTCTGTTCTTGTGTGTCATGGTAGAGAAAACCTTGATAAGGAAATAGTCAGGTCTGTTATTGTGTATCATGGTAGAGAAAACCTTGATAAGGAAATAGTCAGGTCTGTTATTGTGTATCATGGTAGAGAAAACCTTGATAAGGAAATAGTCAGGTCTGTTATTGTGTGTCATGGTAGAGAAAACCTTGATAAGGAAATAGTCAGGTCTGTTATTGTGTATCATGGTAGAGAAAACCTTGATAAGGAAATAGTCAGGTCTGTTATTGTGTATCATGGTAGAGAAACCTTGATAAGGAAATAGTCAGGTCTGTTCTTGTGTGTCATGGTAGAGAAAACCTTGATAAGGAAATAGTCAGGTCTGTTATTGTGTATCATGGTAGAGAAAACCTTGATAAGGAAATAGTCAGGTCTGTTATTGTGTGTCATGGTAGAGAAAACCTTGATAAGGAAATAGTCAGGTCTGTTATGTTTACAACTTCACTAGTGTGATGTCACAGGGGGCTGATTCAGTAAAAAATCCCAGTGGTATCAATTTCAAGTTAGGCCTATAGATAGGTGCTACTTGTAAACAGATTATATTACATAAACCATAGCATATACCCCCATGTGAGCCCCCCCTGTGACTGGTGAAACTTGACGTCCCTATTGCCCCCCCCCCCCCAATTACTTAATAACTACCCTCCCGTCATTCTTCCCTCCATTCCTCTCGTCTGAAGGACTGAACCTCTTCATAGTTTCCGGGTAATTTGCTGGAGTGAAGCCACCATCATTCAATACTTAGGAATGTAGACAAGGTATTCGCTGGGTGGTAGTGGACATTCTAAAAGGGTCCCCCCCTGTTGCATGTACAAGTGATCTGGCTCTTCTTCCCTAACCGTTGGTCAGTTTGTCATCCAACATGGCTGTTGTGACCGAGGCTGTCTTCTGCTAAACTGTGAAACGTCTGTGGGGTACCTGACTGAGGTGGTTTGAAGACCACTGAGTTATGGTTAACTGTGTCAATGGTTAGGCCCACCAGGGTCGTGTTTATTAGGAACAGAACAGAAGAAAACACAGTGAAACCGGGTGGTACTAACTCAATTTGTCCAACAAGAAACACTTGTTTTAATTTTCTGTTTGGGTGGTAAAAATCTATTTCTGGTTTAAAAAAAATTCTGTTTGGGTGGTAAAAATCTGATAGCCTTTTTTTGTAAAATGTTGGTGACCCGACTGCAGTTCTGGTCACGACCCTGACTTTGATTACCACTGCCTAAGTCATAGTGTTGATGAGGTAGCTAGCTAGCTGTATATTATACATTGAGAGTGGTTCAACATGCCCTAAGTCATTGTGTTGATG
>NW_028157401.1:195000-199001 GCF_964263955.1 Coregonus lavaretus
CTTCTCTCTATCCAAACTCCTCTTCACTTTCTCCTGCTACTAAGGGTTCCCTCCTCTTCGTCCCCTCTCCTCCTTCAGTGGCTCCATCCCTTTATCCCTCAGGCCAGGTTCCACATATTACCACCTGAGGCCAGGGAGAGAGAGGGTATAGAGGAGAGAGGGGGGAGGGGGAGAGAGAGAGGAGAGAGAGGGGGGGAGGGGAGAGTAGAGAGAGGAGAGGGGGGGGGGAGGGGGAGGAGAGAGAGAGAGAGAGAGAAGAGAGAGAGAGAGGGGAGGGAGGGGGAGAGGGGGAGGGGGAGAGAGAGAGGAGAGAAGGAGAGAGAGAGAGAGAGAGAGAGAGAGAGAGAAGAGAGGAGAGAGAGAGAGGAGGGTGGAGAGAGGAGAGAGAGGGGGAGGAGAGAGAGAGAGAGAGAGTATAGAGAGAGAGGTAGAGAGAGAGGGGGAGAGAGAGAGAGAGAGAGAGAGAGAGAGAGAGAGAGGAGAGAGAGAAGGGGGGGAGAGAGAGAGAGAGAGAGAAGAGAGAGAGAGAGGGAGGAAGAGAGGGGGAGAGAGAGGGAGAGAAAGGAAGAGGAGGGAGGGGAAAGAGAGAGAGAGAGAGAGAGGGGGGGGGGGAGGGAGGAGAGAGAGAGAGAGTAGTATTACTGTAGACTACTTTATCACTGACCTCAACGCAGAGTCTCTCAGACGTTCACAGTCAGCCCGCTGACACCCCTATCAGATCACAGCAAAATCACAGTCTACTTGAACAGAGCAATACTCAATCATGTGGTATCAAAGCCAAAGGAACTGAATAATATTAAGAAATGCTATAGTAGATGGAAGGAAAGTAGTGTAGAAACCTTCCAAAAAAACTATTAGGCAACAACAAATTGGACAAAATGTTCCACTGTAATAGTGAAGGTGTAAACTTGGCAGTAGAAAACCTAAACAGTATATTTGACCTCTCAGCTTCCCTATCAAATCAAAAAGTGTCAAGCAGACAACCTAACAAAATTAACAACAATGACAAATGGTTTGATGAAGAATGCAAAAACCTAAGAAAGAAATTGAGAAACCTATCCAACCAAAAACATAGAGACCCAGAAAACCTGAGCCTACACCTTCACTATGATGAATCACTAAAACAATACAGAAATACACTACGGAAAAAGAAGGAACAGCATGTCAGGACAAAATACAAACCCTCCAACCCAAAAAGGCCTGTGGTGTTGATGGTATCCTAAATGAAATGATAAAATATACAGACCACAACTTCCAATTGGCTATACTTAAACTTTTTAACATCATCCTCAGCTCTGGCATCTTCCCCAATATTTGGAACCAAGGACTGATCACCCCAATCCACAAAAGTGGAGACAAATTTGACCCCAATAACTACCGTGGGATATGTGTCAACAGCAACCTTGGGAAAATCCTCTGCATTATCATTAACAGCAGACTCGTACATTTCTTCAGTGAAAATAATGTACTGAGCAAATGTCAAATTGGCTTTTTACCAAATTACCGTACAACAGACCACGTATTCACCCTGCACACCCTAATTGACAAACAAACAGAACAAAGGCAAAGTCTTCTCATGCTTTGTTGATTTCAGAAAAGTGTTTAACTCAATTTGGCATGAGGGTCTGCTATACAAATTCACAGAAAGCGGTGTTGGGGGAAAAACATACGACATTATAAAATCCATGTACACAAACAACAAGTGTGCAGTTAAAACTGGCAAAAAACACAGGGCCGTGGGGTGAGACATGGATGCAGCTTGAGCCCCACCCTCTTCAACATATACAGTGGGGAGAACAAGTATTTGATACACTGCCGATTTTGCAGGTTTTCCTACTTACAAAGCATGTAGAGGTCTGTAATTTTTTCATAGGTACACTTCAACTGTGAGAGATGGAATCTAAAATAAAAATCCAGAAAATCACATTGTATGATTTTTAAGTAATTAATTTGCATTTTATTGCATGACATAAGTTTTTTTATTTTATTTTTTTATTTCACCTTTATTTAACCAGGTAAACCAGTTGAGAACAAGTTCTCATTTACAACTGCGACCTGGCCAAGATAAAGCAAAGCAGTGCGATAAAAACAACAACACAGAGTTACATATGGGGTAAAACAAAACAAAGTCAAAAATACAACAGAAATACATATATATACAGTGTGTGCAAATGTAGCAAGTTATGGAGGTAAGGCAATAAAATAGGCTATAGTGCAAAATAATTACAATTAGTATTAACACTGGAATGATAGATGTGCAAGAGATGATGTGCAAATAGGGATACTGGGGTACAAATGAGCAAAATAAATAACAATATAGGGATGAGGTAGTTGGGCGGGCTAATTTCAGATGGGCTGTGTACAGGTGCAGTGATCGGTAAGGTGCTCTGACAACTGATGCTTAAAGTTAGTATTTGATACATCAGAAAAGCAGAACTTAATATTTGGTACAGAAACATTTGTTTGCAATTACAGAGATCATACGTTTCCTGTAGGTCTTGAACAGGTTTGCACACACTGCAGCAGGGATTTTGGCCCACTCCTCCATACAGACCTTCTCCAGATCCTTCAGGTTTCGGGGCTGTCGCTGGGCAATACGGACTTTCAGCTCCCTCCAAAGATTTTCTATTGGGTTCAGATCTGGAGACTGGCTAGGCCACTCCAGGACCTTGAGATGCTTCTTACGGAGCCACTCCTTAGTTGCCCTGGCTGTGTGTTTCGGGTCGTTGTCATGCTGGAAGACCCAGCCACGACCCATCTTCAATGCTCTTACTGAGGGAAGGAGGTTGTTAGCCAAGATCTCGCGATACATAGCCCCATCCATCCTCCCCTCAATACGGTGCAGTCGTCCTGTCCCCTTTGCAGAAAAGCATCCCCAAAGAATGATGTTTCCACCTCCATGCTTCACGGTTGGGATGGTGTTCTTGGGGTTGTACTCATCCTTCTTCTTCCTCCAAACATGGCGAGTGGAGTTTAGACCAAAAAGCTATATTTTTGTCTCATCAGACCACATGACCTTCTCCCATTCCTCCTCTGGATCATCCAGATGGTCATTGGCAAACTTCAGACGGGCCTGGACATGCGCTGGCTTGAGCAGGGGGACCTTGCGTGCGCTGCAGGATTTTAATCCATGACGGCGTAGTGTGTTACTAATGGTCCCCCTGGTCCAAAAAAGGTCCAGTTGCCAGGACCACAAATACAAATTCCATCTAGATACCGTTGCCCTTCAGCACACAAAAAACTATACATACCTCGGCCTAAACATCAGCGCCACAGGTAACTTCCACAAAGCTGTGAACAATCTGAGAGACAAGGCAAGAAGGGCCTTCTATGCCATCAAAAGGAATATACAATTTGACATACCAATTAGGATCTGGCAAACAATACTTGAATCAGTTATAGAACCCATTGCCCTTAATGGTTGTGAGGTCTGGGGTCCGCTCACCAACCAAGAATTCACAAAATGGGAAAAACACCAATTGAGACTCTGCATGCAGAATTCTGCAAAAATATCCTCTGTGTACAATGAAAAACACCAAATAATGCATGCAGAGCAGAATTAGGCCGATACACGCTAATGATCAAAATCCAGAAAAGAGCCATGAAATTCTATAACCACTTAAAAGGAAGCGATTCCCAAACCTTCCATAACAAAGCCAAACAGTGTAAATTAGAAAGCTATTTGGCCCTAAACAGAGAGTACACAGTGGCAGAATAGCTGACCACTGTGACTGACCCAAACATAAGGAAAGCTTTGACTGTACAGACTCAGAGAGCATAGCCTTGCTATTAAAAAAGGCCACCGTAGGCAGACCTGGCTCTCAAGAGAAGACAGGCTATGTGCACACTGCCCACAAAATGAGGTGGAAACTGCGCTGCACTTCCTAACCTCCTGCCAAATGTATTACCATATTAGAGACTCAGATGTTAACATATGTTTCCCATGCCAATTAATTTAATTTAATTGAGAGAGGGAGAGGTAGGAGAGGGAGAGGTAGGGG
>NW_028157400.1:0-43462 GCF_964263955.1 Coregonus lavaretus
TTAAAATTCAAAGATAAAAAGTCTCAGAGCCATACCTCAGTGAATAGTAGAGAGGTGTGTGTGTCTGTAGACTGCAGAGAGCTGTGTCGGAGTGCTGGGTGGAATAAAATGGATTTTCCCATCAGCTCTCTCGCAGGGAATTGTTCTAGAAAAATCAAAGTCACGTAAACTTTTTGAAGTATTCCGATAAATATGGTTACACAATGTAACAGCTCCATCAGAATTCTAGTTCCATTTCTCTTCTCCCATGGACTGTTGACTTACAACGAATTTACATAAGACGTGAATATTTATTCTGCTTCTGCTCAAAAAGTCAAGACGTGGGGAAACTCTAATATTATCTTTCCTCTAACCCACTTTGATCAAGATATCTTTTCGATTCTCGATTATATGGGATACTACAGAGGTATTCAGACTTCTGACCCAAATAAACAAAGTTTGGAAACTTGTATTCTAATTAGAAATATGAAAGAATAAAACAATTTCATTAACTTACTCAGAAACAATTACATTATTTCATTTACCCCCTCAAAAAGTATAGCCTTTCTCACAGCACAATTATGCTAAATCAATACCATAGGGATAACTTAGCACAACCTAGATTTAACGTACGCCACGCCATCTGAGAAGTGAATAGTGGAAATGTACAAACTCTTCATGTTTCCATCTGAATCATAGCTCCTGCGATTGTGTGTTGTTCCGTTGCAAAAAAACAATTCCAGTCTGAGTCCCGCTGGGGAAAGTATTTTATTGAGGAGACAGGATTACATGTGGTGATGTGATGCGCTCAAAGACGTGATTCCATGTCAGAACGGGAGGTGTGGAGGATGGCTCAAGGTGCGGACCAGACGGATACTTCTGGATAGGCCTGGCTCTCCTCTACGCTCTCCGCCTCAACCCATGTCTTAACGCTTGTCTTGTCAACAACCTCCGTCTGTTTGTCAGACAGCTGACCTCTTTGTTGCCAGGTAACTCCTAACCGACGTTGACAGACTAATTGCTGTCCCCGTGTGAAAAGAAAAGGTTCTGGTTGAAGATTCCAGAGGGAAAAGCCACATTCAGAATCTCCGCATGAGCATGCATGAGGGGAATGGGGGAAGGTGTGTTAACGGTGTCCAGGTTGTCATTGATGTTGACTGGTTTGGGATTGCAGTGTAGGAAGAGGGGGATGGGGGGGGGGGGGGGCTTCTGGGACGGTGTCAGGGGTTTAGAGAGAGAGAGAGATGTTCTCCTTTACCTGGTTCCCCCCTCCTCTCTCTGGGGGTGGGCTGGAGGAGAGGCTGTCCAATACAACTGACTGACAAAAACGGGACACCAATGACTGTTGAAAATATCCCTTCATCCTGCTGTGCGCAGAGCCTTTTTTTTTGTTGTGGAAAAATAGTTCTATTAAAATACAGATGAGGATGTCCCCTTCGGGTTTCAGGCTGTGAATGTTTTGTTTGTAGTGGGGTGGACACTGGGAATGTCCATGTTGCGTTAACATCCAGTCTATAGGTGACTGTATGTTCCCTGGGGAAACATGGTTAACACGGAGCAGGACAGTAGCCGTCTGTTTAGCCTCAGTCTATAGGTGACTGTATGTTCCCTGGGGAAACATGGTTAACACGGAGCAGGACAGTAGCCGTCCGTTTAGCCTCAGTCTATAGGTGACTGTGTGTTCCCTGGGGAAACATGGTTAACACGGAGCAGGACAGTAGCCGTCTGTTTTCCATACCAGCTCACACCACCACCCTGGGGAAACATGGTTAACACGGAGCAGGACAGTAGCCGTCCGTTTAGCCTCAGTCTATAGGTGACTGTGTGTTCCCTGGGGAAACATGGTTAACACGGAGCAGGACAGTAGCCGTCTGTTTAGCCTCAGTCTATAGGTGACTGTGTGTTCCCTGGGGAAACATGGTTAACACGGAGCAGGACAGTAGCCGTCTGTTTAGCCTCAGTCTATAGGTGACTGTGTGTTCACTGGGGAAACATGGTTAACATGGAGCAGGACAGTAGCCGTCTGTTTAGCCTCAGTCTATAGGTGACTGTATGTTCCCTGGGGAAACATGGTTAACACGGAGCAGGACAGTAGCCGTCTGTTTTCCATACCAGCTCACACCACCACCCTGGGGAAACATGGTTAACACGGAGCAGGACAGTAGCCGTCTGTTTTCCATACCAGCTCACACCACCACCCTGGGGAAACATGGTTAACACGGAGCAGGACAGTAGCCGTCTGTTTTCCATACCAGCTCACACCACCACTGCTGCTGCTCCGTCAGCTCTGTTCCTAATTATTCAGCCGTTCGGCCGTTCCACGCGCTTAATTGACTGTTCCAGTGTCACACGTCAGCCGTACAGATATCACAGTGTTCATTTAACAGCTCATATCACACAGAGGTCAGAGGTCAGAGGTCAGGGAATCAGTCAGATGATTCTGATCCACAGTCGGAGTCAAAACCGTTATCGTGAGCCTCTAATCTCTCACAGCCTCATTTAACCCAGTCTAACTCCTCCCAGAGAACTAATCTCTCACAGTCTCATTTAACCCAGTCTAACTCCTCCCAGAGAACTAATCTCTCACATTTAACCCAGTCTAACTCCTCCCAGAGAACTAATCTCTCACAGTCTTCTTTAACCCAGTCTAACTCCTCCCAGAGAACTAATCTCTCACAGTCTCCTTTAACCCAGTCTAACTCCTCCCAGAGAACTAATCTCTCACAGTCTCATTTAACCCAGTCTAACTCCTCCCAGAGAACTAATCTCTCACAGTCTCCTTTAACCCAGTCTAACTCCTCCCAGAGAACTAATCTCTCACAGTCTCCTTTAACCCAGTCTAACTCCTCCCAGAGAACTAATCTCTCACAGTCTCCTTTAACCCAGTCTAACTCCTCCCAGAGAACTAATCTCTCACAGTCTCATTTAACCCAGTCTAACTCCTCCCAGAGAACTAATCTCTCACAGTCTCCTTTAACCCAGTCTAACTCCTCCCAGAGAACTAATCTCTCACAGTCTCCTTTAACCCAGTCTAACTCCTCCCAGAGAACTAATCTCTCACAGTCTCCTTTAACCCAGTCTAACTCCTCCCAGAGAACTAATCTCTCACAGTCTCCTTTAACCCAGTCTAACTCCTCCCAGAGAACTAATCTCTCACAGTCTCCTTTAACCCAGTCTAACTCCTCCCAGAGAACTAATCTCTCACAGTCTCCTTTAACCCAGTCTAACTCCTCCCAGAGAACTAATCTCTCACAGTCTCATTTGACTCAGTCTAACTCCTCCCAGAGACTTAATATCTCACAGTCTCATTTAACCCAGTCTAACTCCTCCCAGATAAACATAGAGAAGAAAGGGTTTAAACTGAATGGGTATTATTTGCATTGCAGATAAACATCATACATGACAAGATACAACTACAAATAGTCCCCTCCCTAAGAGGTGATCTGGTTCCATTCATATGATATCTCTGTCTCTGCATGCATCGTGACTGTGTCCCCTCCCTAAGAGGTGATCTGGTTCCACTCATATGATATCTCTGTCTCTGCATGCATCGTGACTGTGTCCCCTCCCTAGGAGGTGATCTGGTTCCATCCATATGATATCTCTGTCTCTGCATGCATCGTGACTGTGTCCCCTCCCTAAGAGGTGATCTGGTTCCACTCATATGATATCTCTGTCTCTGCATGCATCGTGACTGTGTCCCCTCCCTAGGAGGTGATCTGCATCTTTTTTAATGCTGCACAAATGATTGAAATCAAAGGCTACTTTGACACTGACAAACTGAGAATCTGAGATCACATATTGTAAAATATGAGAAGGAAATTATCATCCTAAAAAAACTTGTCCGATGTCCGATGCGCTCGTGCCAAAAGCCTAATCTCTCTCTCATTTTACTTTGTAAAACAATGCTGTTCGCTCAACAAGAGGCCTATTTTGAAGTTGATAAACATTTTGGTATCCTACAGACAGATTAGTCTTCACTTTTCATCAGGAGCCATTTGCTTTCCAACCTGTGTTTTCCCGCGATTGTATTTGAAATACACTGCTTAAAAAAAATAAAGGGAACACTTAAACAACACAATGTAACTCCAAGTCAATCACACTTCTGTGAAATCAAAACTGTCCACTTAGGAAGCAACACTGATTGACAATACATTTCACATGCTGTTGTGCAAATGGAATAGACAACAGGTGGAAATTATAGGCAATTAGCAAGACACCCCCAAGAAAGGACTGGTTTTGCAGGTGGTGACCACAGACCACTTCTCAGTTCCTATGCTTCCTGGCTGATGTTTTGGTCACTTTTGAATGCTGGCGGTGCTTTCACTCTAGTGGTAGCATGAGACGGAGTCTACAACCCACACAAGTGGCTCAGGTAGTGCAGCTCATCCAGGATGGCACATCAATGCGAGCTGTGGCAAGAAGGTTTGCTGTGTCTGTCAGCGTAGTGTCCAGAGCATGGAGGCGCTACCAGGAGACAGGCCAGTACATCAGGAGACGTGGAGGAGGCCGTAGGAGGGCAACAACCCAGCAGCAGGACCGCTACCTCCGCCTTTGTGCAAGGAGGAGCAGGAGGAGCACTGCCAGAGCCCTGCAAAATGACCTCCAGCAGGCCACAAATGTGCATGTGTCTGCTCAAACGGTCAGAAACAGACTCCATGAGGGTGGTATGAGGGCCCGACGTCCACAGGTGGGGGTTGTGCTTGCAGCCCAACACTGTGCAGGACGTTTGGCATTTGCCAGAGAACACCAAGATTGGCAAATTTGCCACTGGCGCCCTGTGCTCTTCACAGATGAAAGCAGGTTCACACTGAGCACATGTGACAGACGTGACAGAGTCTGGAGACGCCGTGGAGAACGTTCTGCTGCCTGCAACATCCTCCAGCATGACCGGTTTGGCGGTGGGTCAGTCATGGTGTGGGGTGGCATTTCTTTGGGGGGCCGCACAGCCCTCCATGTGCTCGCCAGAGGTAGCCTGACTGCCATTAGGTACCGAGATGAGATCCTCAGACCCCTTGTGAGACCATATGCTGGTGCGGTTGGCCCTGGGTTCCTCCTAATGCAAGACAATGCTAGACCTCATGTGGCTGGAGTGTGTCAGCAGTTCCTGCAAGAGGAAGGCATTTATGCTATGGACTGGCCCACCCGTTCCCCAGACCTGAATCCAATTGAGCACATCTGGGACATCATGTCTCGCTCCATCCACCAACGCCACGTTGCACCACAGACTGTCCAGGAGTTTCCGGATGCTTTAGTCCAGGTCTGGGAGGAGATCCCTCAGGAGACCATCCGCCACCTCATCAGGAGCATGCCCAGGCATTGTAGGGAGGTCATACAGGCACGTGGAGGCCACACACACTACTGAGCCTCATTTTGACTTGTTTTAAGAACATTACATCAAAGTTGGATCAGCCTGTAGAGTGGTTTTCCACTTTAATTTTGAGTGTGACTCCAAATCCAGACCTCCATGGGTTGATAAATTTGATTTCAATTGATAATTTTTGTGTGATTTTGTTGTCAGCACATTCAACTATGTAAAGAAAAAAGTATTTAATAAGATTATTTCATTCATTCAGATCTAGGATGTGTTATTTTAGTGTTCCCTTAATTTTTTGGAGCAGTGTATTTCCCGAAAGGCCTGTTTTGGCTGCTGTTCACTGACAGATTTGCCACGCGTTCCCAACTGTAGGCTATGCCTTGTGATTGGGCTACACAACTAGGCAAAACATTTGTATATATTTTAGCAGACGCTCTTATCCATCCATTAAGTGCCTTGCTTAAGGGCACATCGACAGATTTTTCACCTAGTCGGCTCAGGGATTAGAACCAGCGACCTTTCGGTTACTGGCACAACGCTTTTACCCACTAAGCTACCTGCCGCCCTTTATATAAGCTATTGATCCTCTGGGGCTAAATTATAGGACTAATCCTGGTGTATTATTGGGAATTATATCATTTCAGTGAATCTCACTCTGGTTATGAGAGAGATTCAGGTGCACTTCTCGCTCTCACCATAGCAACGGCCACACATTGGTCTCTAGGCTACAATGTTGGGCAAACCATAATCCCGGGCCGTCCAATACAATCAATTCTTAGGCACGTTTTCACATTACGTTTTTTTTAGGTTGCAGGATAATTACAGAGGAGTCAACTCGAATGAACACTGATCGCTTTTATTATAATTTTTAACATTGCAAACATTGGAAATTATTTTTCATGCCAGGAGATGTACCAGATCCCCGGGCAAGTAGGTTCCATAACGAAACAGTCCAAAACCGAGAGGCGCCAGGATCCTGTTCTGGCAGGATCCGCCTCAAATTAAGCACTGGGGAAAAGGGGTTAAAACTGGGTAATTGCATTGCAGATATCTGTCAGACATGACTGTTTCCCCTCCCTTTGAGATTATACAGTAATGTTCTGGATTTCATCCATCATCTGACATTGACACCTGAATCCTGACTGTGTTTCACACAGAGAGGGAGACAGAGGGATTCAATCTCTGGTGCAGATAAAGAATCGACTGAGGTCAAGCGGCTAATTACCCAAATGCTTTTATAATTGGAAAGGAGATTTTATAATACCCCCTCAAAATGAGCTTTTTATTACCGTCTGGCTCTGCTCTGCATCTCAATGGAAATGATCAAAATGGAGATCTGGTTCTGCTGAGGGAAGTAGGACATTCTGAACTGTATAGATCTGGTTCTGCTGAGGGAAGTAGGACATTCTGAACTGTATAGATCTGGTTCTGCTTAGGGAAGTAGGACATTCTGAACTGTATAGATCTGGTTCTGCTGAGGGAAGTAGGACATTCTGAACTGTATAGATCTGGTTCTGCTGAGGGAAGTAGGACATTCTGATCTGTATAGATCTGGTTCTGCTGAGGGAAGTAGGACATTCTGAACTGTATAGATCTGGTTCTGCTGAGGGAAGTAGGACATTCTGATCTGTATAGATCTGGTTCTGCTGAGGTAAGTAGGACATTCTGAACTGTATAGATCTGGTTCTGCTGAGGGAAGTAGGACATTCTGATCTGTATAACCTACAGGAAAAGTCTGACAGGTATTTCTGTGGATAATACCCCTCTTCGGTGACCTTGAAGTAAAAAAATGCTATGGATGTATCAGATCTATTGAACAAACAGAGGTTTCCAACCTCAAGTCTTTTCCTGGTTAAATAAATATCAGAAAATATTTTCTGCAGTACAACACTACTGTATTCTCAACTATATGTGTAATTACTTTTTTTGAGGGACCGCAATATTCATTACTTTACAATACAAACCAATGATGATCCCTTTTCCTGAGGGACCTTAGCAATAGGCCTAATCAGTTCTGGAAGAGGATCAATGGCATCCGTCTGTCAGGGAAGACTCCAGGAGCAATTATCTGTGAATGCATGAACACATCTAACCACATCTGGACTCCAGGAGCAATTATCTGTGAATGCATTAACACATCTAACCACATCTGGACTCCAGGAGCAATTATCTGTGAATGCATGAACACATCTAACCACATCTGGACTACAGGAGCAATTATCTGTGAATGCATGAACACATTTAACCACATCTGGACTACAGGAGCAATTATCTGTGAATGCATGAACACATTTAACCACATCTGGACTACAGGAGCAATTATCTGTGAATGCATGAACACATCTAACCACATATGGACTCCAGGAGCAATTATCTGTGAATGCATGAACACATCTAACCACATCTGGACTCCAGGAGCAATTATCTGTGAATGCATGAACACATCTAACCACATCTGGACTACAGAAGCAATTATCTGTGAATGCATGAACACATCTAACCACATCTGGACTACAGGAGCAATTATCTGTGAATGCATGAACACATCTAACCACATATGGACTCCAGGAGCAATTATCTGTGAATGCATGAACACATCTAACCACATCTGGACTACAGGAGCAATTATCTGTGAATGCATGAACACATTTAACCACATCTGGACTCCAGGAGCAATTATCTGTGAATGCATGAACACATCTAACCACATCCGCATCCACAAAGTGTCTCCGAGTAGGAGTGCTGATCCAGGATCTCTCCATATGATCTGATTCATTATGATCTAAAAGGCTAAACTGATCCTGGATCAACCCTCCTAGAAGCTTTGTGGATACGGTCCCTGGTCTCATTGGTTTTACCACATCTTTCCTTCACAAGGTCTTCATCGTTGAATTTGCAGAGATCGTCAACTGAACACAGCAGATGAACTGACAGATATTTTCAACTGAACACGGCAGATGAACTGACAGAGATTGTCAACTGAACACAGCAGATGAACTGACAGAGATTGTCAACTGAACACGGCAGATGAACTGACAGAGATTGTCAACTGAACACGGCAGATGAACTGACAGAGATTGTCGACTGAACACGGCAGATGAACTGACAGAGATTATCGACTGAACACGGCAGATGAACTGACAGAGATTGTCAACTGAACACAGCAGACATAGAACCACTTCAGAGTCAACTCAATTACATTCGTTTCTGTCCAGGAAGACTTGAGGAGAAATCTGTGAATACATGAACTTATGTATAGATTTTAACCACATATTTCCTCAACAAGGTCTTTGTTGTTGACGTGAGAGAGATGGTCCATTCAATTGAGTAAATGTAGCCTATAGCCTCTTCAGGTTAAATGGCTGTGATATTTTTCATTTCTCTCTAAAAACATTACTGAGTTCATGAGGCCTATCAGATGACTTCCTCCTGGCACCCTACTCCTTTATAGTGCACCACTTTAGACCAAAGCCCATTAGGACTGTAGGGAACAGGGTGCCATTTGGGAATCACCTCAGGAGTTTAATAAGTTTGTCACATTATTAATTATGATTAAGGCTAGACATTTGACTGGAGGCCTAGGTAGTCACGATTTCCATAATGAGGTCACCACTCGACAACCCACAAAGGCATTATTGGACTCAGTAGATTGTGAGCCTTTAGTTGCAGAGTAAAGTCTGTGGAAAGTTTATCCCGTATATAGTGCACTACTTTCGACCAGAGGGCTCAAAGGGGGAACATAAGACACTGGTAGTGGTAGAAGAGCCATAGCCTGGTGCCAGACCTGTTTGTGTTGTCTTGTCAACTCCTATGGTCCCTAGCCTGGTCCCAGATATGTTTGTGTTGTCTTGTCAAGTCCTATTGTCCCTAGCCTGGTCCCAGATATGTTTGTGTTGTCTTGTCAAGTCCTATTGTCCATAGCCTGGTCCCAGATCAGTTTGTGTTGTTTTTTCAACTCCTATGGTCCCTAGCCTGGTCCCAGATATGTTTGTGTTGTCTTGTCAACTCCTATTGTCCATAGCCTGGTCCCAGATCTGTTTGTGTTGTCTTGTCAACTCCTATGGTCCATAGCCTGATGCCAGATCTGTTTGTGTTGTCTTGTCAACTCCTATGGTCCCTAGCCTGGTCCCAGATATGTTTGTGTTGTCTTGTCAAGTCCTATTGTCCATAGCCTGGTCCCAGATCAGTTTGTGTTGTTTTTTCAACTCCTATGGTCCCTAGCCTGGTCCCAGATAGGTTTGTGTTGTCTTGTCAACTCCTATTGTCCATAGCCTGGTCCCAGATCTGTTTGTGTTGTCTTGTCAACTCCTATGGTCCATAGCCTGGTCCCAGATATGTTTGTGTTGTCTTGTCAACTCTTATTGTCCATAGCCTGGTCCCAGATAAGTTTGTGTTGTCTTGTCAACTCCTATGGTCCATAGCCTGGTCCCAGATCAGTTTGTGTTATCTTGTCAACTCCTATGGTCCATAGCCTGATGGCAGATCTGTTTGTATTGTCTTGTCAACTCCTATGGTCCATAGCCTGGTCCCAGATATGTTTGTGTTGTCTTGTCAACTCCTATGGTCCATAGCCTGGTCCCAGATCAGTTTGTGTTGTCTTGTCAACTCCTATGGTTCATAGCCTGGTCACAGATCAGTTTGTGTTGTCTTGTCAACTCCTATGGTTCATAGCCTGGTCCCAGATCAGTTTGTGTTGTCTTGTCAACTCCTATGGTCCATAGCCTGGTCCCAGATCAGTTTGTGTTGTCTTGTCAACTCCTATGGTCCATAGCCTGATGCCAGATCTGTTTGAGTTGTCTTGTCAACTCCTATGGTCTATAGCCTGGTCCCAGATATGTTTGTGTTGTCTTGTCAACTCCTATGGTCCATAGCCTGATCCCAGATATATTTATGTTGTCTTGTCAACTCTTATTGTCCATAGCCTGGTCCCAGATCTGTTTGTGTTGTCTTGTCAACTCCTATGGTCCCTAGCCTGGTCCCAGATATGGTTGTGTTGTCTTGTCAAGTCCTATTGTCCATAGCCTGGTCCCAGATATGTTTGTGTTGTCTTGTCAAGTCCTATTGTCCATAGCCTGGTCCCAGATCAGTTTGTGTTGTTTTTTCAACTCCTATGGTCCCTAGCCTGGTCCCAGATATGTTTGTGTTGTCTTGTCAACTCCTATTGTCCATAGCCTGGTCCCAGATCTGTTTGTGTTGTCTTGTCAACTCCTATGGTCCATAGCCTGATGCCAGATCTGTTTGTGTTGTCTTGTCAACTCCTATGGTCCCTAGCCTGGTCCCAGATATGTTTGTGTTGTCTTGTCAAGTCCTATTGTCCATAGCCTGGTCCCAGATCAGTTTGTGTTGTTTTTTCAACTCCTATGGTCCCTAGCCTGGTCCCAGATAGGTTTGTGTTGTCTTGTCAACTCCTATTGTCCATAGCCTGGTCCCAGATCTGTTTGTGTTGTCTTGTCAACTCCTATGGTCCATAGCCTGGTCCCAGATATGTTTGTGTTGTCTTGTCAACTCTTATTGTCCATAGCCTGGTCCCAGATAAGTTTGTGTTGTCTTGTCAACTCCTATGGTCCATAGCCTGGTCCCAGATCAGTTTGTGTTGTCTTGTCAACTCCTATGGTCCATAGCCTGATGCCAGATCTGTTTGTATTGTCTTGTCAACTCCTATGGTCCATAGCCTGGTCCCAGATATGTTTGTGTTGTCTTGTCAACTCCTATGGTCCATAGCCTGGTCCCAGATCAGTTTGTGTTGTCTTGTCAACTCCTATGGTTCATAGCCTGGTCACAGATCAGTTTGTGTTGTCTTGTCAACTCCTATGGTTCATAGCCTGGTCCCAGATCAGTTTGGGTTGTCTTGTCAACTCCTATGGTCCATAGCCTGGTCCCAGATCAGTTTGTGTTGTCTTGTCAACTCCTATGGTCCATAGCCTGATGCCAGATCTGTTTGAGTTGTCTTGTCAACTCCTATGGTCCATAGCCTGGTCCCAGATATGTTTGTGTTGTCTTGTCAACTCCTATGGTCCATAGCCTGGTCCCAGATATGTTTGTGTTGTCTTGTCAACTCTTATTGTCCATAGCCTGGTCCCAGATCTGTTTGTGTTGTCTTGTCAACTCTTATTGTCCATAGCCTGGTCCCAGATCTGTTTGTTTTGTCTTGTCAACTCCTATGGTCCGTAGCCTGGTCTCAGATATGTTTGTGTTGTCTTGTCAACTCCTATGGTCCATAGCCTGGTCCCAGATATGTTTGTGTTGTCTTGTCAACGCCTATGGTCCATAGCCTGGTCCCAGATCTGTTTGTGTTGTCTTGTCAACTCTTAATGTCCATAGCCTGGTCCCAGATCTGTTTGTTTTGTCTTGTCAACTCCTATGGTCCATAGCCTGGTCTCAGATATGTTTGTGTTGTCTTGTCAACTCCTATGGTCCATAGCCTGGTCCCAGATCTGTTTGTGTTGTCTTGTCAACGCCTATGGTCCATAGCCTGGTGCCAGATCTGTTTGTGTTGTCTTGTCAACTCCTAATGTCTTGTCAACATGATTGACATGGCTAACATGACTATAACGTGATTGACATGGTTAATGTGAATAACTTGATTGACATGACTAACATGACTATTATATGACTGACATAATTAACATGACTAACACGACTGACAATGAACATGACTAACATCTTTAAAACGCTTAACATGACTAACACGACTAACATCTTTAAAACGCTTAACACGACTAACACGACTAACATCATTAAAACGCTTAACATGACTAACACGACTAACATCATTAAAATGCTTAACATGACTAACACAACTAACATCATTAAAACGCTTAACACGACTAACACGACTAACATCATTAAAACGCTTAACATGACTAACACGACTAACATCATTAAAACGCTTAACATGACTAACACGACTAACATCATTAAAACGCTTAACATGACTAACACGACTAACAACATTAAAACGCTTAACATGACTAACACGACTAACATTGAACAGATTGTCACAAGACATGGAGCAGGGGAGCAGCTTGTTTCAGCCATCACTGTCTTAACATGTATTACAACATGTTAGTAGCATATTCATTAAACCTCATGACATAGGGTTTAAATAGGATGTCACATTTCTCAAGGCAGTTGCCACTGTGCATCAGAGAATCATCAGGTTATTTAGTACGTGTGATTCTGACTCAAAAGGTCAGTGAAACGTCATACCATGTTAGAAAAACTGAATGTTGGCTTGGTAAAAAGAAATATATGGTGAAAGCTGTCTTGATGAGTTTCTCTTGTAAAATGGGTTCCTGAAATGGGGTTAGAATTCCACGCTGGATTAACCTGCTGGATTAACCTGCTGGATTAACCACACAATGTATTTGCACGGATAGTCCCCATGCATGTTAGTCTGGATGTCAAGGAGAGGGTTCTCTTAAGGCACTTGTCATTGAAGCTGAATGACCCAGGCCTAGTGATTTAGCCATCAGAGGGTATATTACAATACAGCTGGTTATCTAACAGCGTATCAGAGGGTATATTACAGTATAGCTGGTTGTCCAACAGCATATCAGAGGGTATATTACAGTATAGCTGGTTGTCCAACAGCGTATCAGAGGGTATATTACAGTATAGCTGGTTGTCCAACAGCATATCAGAGGGTATATTACAGTATAGCTGGTTGTCCAACAGCATTTCAGAGGGTATATTACAGTATAGCTGGTTGTCCAACAGCGTATCAGAGGGTATATTTCAGTATAGCTGGTTGTCCAACAGCGTATCAGAGGGTATATTACAGTATAGCTGGTTGTCCAACAGCGTATCAGAGGGTATATTACAGTATAGCTGGTTGTCCAACAGCGTATCAGAGGGTATATTACAGTATAGCTGGTTGTCCAACAGCATATCAGAGGGTATATTACAGTATAGCTGGTTGTCCAACAGCATATCAGAGGGTATATTACAGTATAGCTGGTTGTCCAACAGCATTTCAGAGGGTATATTACAGTATAGCTGGTTGTCCAACAGCATATCAGAGGGTATATTACAGTATAGCTGGTTGTCCAACAGCGTATCAGAGGGTATATTTCAGTATAGCTGGTTGTCCAACAGCGTATCAGAGGGTATATTACAGTATAGCTGGTTGTCCAACAGCATATCAGAGGGTATATTACAGTATAGCTGGTTGTCCAACAGCATATCAGAGGGTATATTACAGTATAGCTGGTTGTCCAACAGCATATCAGAGGGTATATTACAGTATAGCTGGTTGTCCAACAGCATTTCAGAGGGTATATTACAGTATAGCTGGTTGTCCAACAGCGTATCAGAGGGTATATTACAGTATAGCTGGTTGTCCAACAGCATATCAGAGGGTATATTACAGTATAGCTGGTTGTCCAACAGCATATCAGAGGGTATATTACAGTATAGCTGGTTGTCCAACAGCACGTCTCTCCTCCTACTCCAAGATGTAGGGCCTGTTCCAGATGGCATCCAATTCTCCACAGGGCTCTGGTCTAAAGTAGTGCACTACATAGGGAATAGGGTGCCATTCTCTGGTCTAAAGTAGTGCACTATATAGGGAATAGGGTGCCATTCTCTGGTCTAAAGTAGTGCACTATATAGGGAATAGGGTGCCATTCTCTGGTCTAAAGTAGTGCACTATATAGGGAATAGGGTGCCATTCTCTGGTCTAAAGTAGTGCACTATATAGGGAATAGGGTGCCATTCTCTGGTCTAAAGTAGTGCACTATATAGGGAATAGGGTGCCATTCTCTGGTCTAAAGTAGTGCACTATATAGGGAATAGTGTACCATTTGAGATGCGCCCATAGCCTCTTGAACCCAACGTAGCGTGTTCAGAGATCTGTGAAGTGCATTGTTGGGAGAATATTCATTAGAAGTCGTACCGTCCACTGCCGTGACCTCTCATGGGGAGGTCGTCTCCTGCTATCCAGTCCACAGCAGCTTTATGGAGGACGATAACGCCTTCTGTCTATCTCACAGCCCCATAGAGCTTTATGGAGGACGATAACGCCTTCTGTCTATCTCACAGCCCCATAGAGCTTTATGGAGGACGATAACGCCTTCTGTCTATCTCACAGCCCCATAGAGCTTTATGGAGGACGATAACGCCTTCTGTCTATATCACAGCACCACAGAGCTTTATGGAGGACGATAACGCCTTCTGTCTATCTCACAGCCCCACAGAGCTTTATGGAGGACGATAACGCCTTCTGTCTATCTCACAGCCCCACAGAGCTTTATGGAGGACGATAACGCCTTCTGTCTATCTCACAGCCCCACAGAGCTTTATGGAGGACGATAACGCCTTCTGTCTATCTCACAGCCCCACAGAGCTTTATGGAGGACGATAACGCCTTCTGTCTATCTCACAGCCCCACAGAGCTTTATGGAGGACGATAACGCCTTCTGTCTATCTCACAGCCCCACAGAGCTTTATGGAGGACGATAACGCCTTCTGTCTATCTCACAGCCCCACAGAGCTTTATGGAGGACGATAACGCCTTCTGTCTATCTCACAGCCCCACAGAGCTTTATGGAGGACGATAACGCCTTCTGTCTATCTCACAGCCCCACAGAGCTTTATGGAGGACGATAACGCCTTCTGTCTATCTCACAGCCCCACAGAGCTTTATGGAGGACGATAACGCCTTCTGTCTATCTCACAGCCCCACAGAGCTTTATGGAGGACGATAACGCCTTCTGTCTATCTCACAGCCCCATAGAGCTTTATGGAGGACGATAACGCCTTCTGTCTATCTCACAGCCCCACAGAGCTTTATGGAGGACGATAACGCCTTCTGTCTATCTCACAGCCCCACAGAGCTTTATGGAGGACGATAACGCCTTCTGTCTATCTCACAGCCCCACAGCAGCTTTATGGAGGACGATAACGCCTTCTGTCTATCTCACAGCCCCATAGAGCTTTAAAGGACACACGCACTCTTAGAAAGAAGGGTTCCAAAGGAGGACTCTTCCCAAATGGCACCCTATCCCCCCTATATAGTGCACTACTACCCTATGGGCTCTGGTCAAAAGTAGTGCACTATATAGGGGGTAGGGTGGAATTTGGGACGCACCCTCAGATCTCGGATCATTTGGAACCACACAGTACTATTAGAGATAACATGGGACATTACACTAATGTAGAAATTATTATGAAATTAATTAAATAAAATACATTTAAGAATGTTTGCCTCTACTAAAATATTAAACTCAGACATTACATTTGTCAGTCTCATTTTTGAGAAACATTTAGACAGTGTAGAAACATTCTCGAAATCAAGCCTATGCATTTTAATGATACAGGAGAGTTTGATAAAGCCCTGTAGATGTATTAATCAATAATAATATTATATGGAGCCTGGTATTAATCTAGTAATAATGTTATATGGAGCCTGGTATTAATCTAGTAATGATATTATATGGAGCCTGGTATTAATCTATAATAATATTATATGGAGCCTGGTATTAATCTAGTAATAATGTTATATGGAGCCTGGTGTTAATCTAGTAATAATATTATATGGAGCCTGGTGTTAATCTAGTAATAATATTATATGGAGCCTGGTGTTAATCTAGTAATAATGTTATATGGAGCCTGGTATTAATCTAGTAATAATGTTATATGGAGTCTGGTATTAATCTAGTAATGATATTATATGGAGCCTGGTATTAATCTAGTAATAATATTATATGGAGCCTGGTATTAATCTAGTAATAATGTTATATGGAGCCTGGTATTAATCTAGTAATAATGTTATATGGAGCCTGGTGTTAATCTAGTAATAATGTTATATGGAGTCTGGTATTAATCTAGTAATAATGTTATATGGAGCCTGGTATTAATCTATAATAATATTATATGGAGCCTGGTGTTAATCTAGAAATAATATTATATGGAGCCTGGTGTTAATCTAGTAATAATATTATATGGAGCCTGGTATTAATCTAGTAATAATGTTATATGGAGCCTGGTATTAATCTAGTAATAATGTTATATGGAGCCTGGTGTTAATCTAGTAATAATGTTATATGGAGCCTGGTGTTAATCTAGTAATAATGTTATATGGAGCCTGGTATTAATCTAGTAATAATATTATATGGAGACCTGGTATTAATCTAGTAATAATGTTATATGGAGCCTGGTGTTAATCTAGTAATAATGTTATATGGAGCCTGGTATTAATCTAGTAATAATGTTATATGGAGCCTGGTATTAATCTAGTAATGATATTATATGGAGCCTGGTGTTAATCTAGTAATAATGTTATATGGAGCCTGGTATTAATCTAGTAATCATGTTATATGGAGCCTGGTATTAATCTAGTAATAATGTTATATGGAGCCTGGTATTAATCTAGTAATAATGTTATATGGAGCCTGGTATTAATCTAGTAATAATGTTATATGGAGCCTGGTATTAATCTAGTAATAATGTTATATGGAGCCTGGTATTAATCTAGTAATGATATTATATGGAGCCTGGTGTTAATCTAGTAATAATGTTATATGGAGCCTGGTATTAATCTAGTAATAATATTATATGGAGCCTGGTATTAATCTAGTAATAATGTTATATGGAGCCTGGTATTAATCTAGTAATAATATTATATGGAGCCTGGTGTTAATCTAGTAATAATGTTATATGGAGCCTGGTATTAATCTAGTAATAATGTTATATGGAGCCTGGTATTAATCTATAATAATATTATATGGAGCCTGGTATTAATCTATAATAATATTATATGGAGCCTGGTATTAATCTAGTAATAATGTTATATGGAGCCTGGTGTTAATCTAGTAATAATATTATATGGAGCCTGGTGTTAATCTAGTAATAATATTATATGGAGCCTGGTGTTAATCTAGTAATAATGTTATATGGAGCCTGGTATTAATCTAGTAATAATGTTATATGGAGTCTGGTATTAATCTAGTAATGATATTATATGGAGCCTGGTATTAATCTAGTAATAATATTATATGGAGCCTGGTATTAATCTAGTAATAATGTTATATGGAGCCTGGTATTAATCTAGTAATAATGTTATATGGAGCCTGGTGTTAATCTAGTAATAATGTTATATGGAGTCTGGTATTAATCTAGTAATAATGTTATATGGAGCCTGGTATTAATCTATAATAATATTATATGGAGCCTGGTGTTAATCTAGTAATAATATTATATGGAGCCTGGTGTTAATCTAGTAATAATATTATATGGAGCCTGGTATTAATCTAGTAATAATGTTATATGGAGCCTGGTATTAATCTAGTAATAATGTTATATGGAGCCTGGTGTTAATCTAGTAATAATGTTATATGGAGCCTGGTGTTAATCTAGTAATAATGTTATATGGAGCCTGGTATTAATCTAGTAATAATATTATATGGAGCCTGGTATTAATCTAGTAATAATGTTATATGGAGCCTGGTGTTAATCTAGTAATAATGTTATATGGAGCCTGGTATTAATCTAGTAATAATGTTATATGGAGCCTGGTATTAATCTAGTAATGATATTATATGGAGCCTGGTGTTAATCTAGTAATAATGTTATATGGAGCCTGGTATTAATCTAGTAATCATGTTATATGGAGCCTGGTATTAATCTAGTAATAATGTTATATGGAGCCTGGTATTAATCTAGTAATAATGTTATATGGAGCCTGGTATTAATCTAGTAATAATGTTATATGGAGCCTGGTATTAATCTAGTAATAATGTTATATGGAGCCTGGTATTAATCTAGTAATGATATTATATGGAGCCTGGTGTTAATCTAGTAATAATGTTATATGGAGCCTGGTATTAATCTAGTAATAATATTATATGGAGCCTGGTATTAATCTAGTAATAATGTTATATGGAGCCTGGTATTAATCTAGTAATAATATTATATGGAGCCTGGTGTTAATCTAGTAATAATGTTATATGGAGCCTGGTATTAATCTAGTAATAATGTTATATGGAGCCTGGTATTAATCTATAATAATATTATATGGAGCCTGGTATTAATCTAGTAATAATGTTATATGGAGCCTGGTATTAATCTAGTAATAATGTTATATGGAGTCTGGTATTAATCTAGTAATAATGTTATATGGAGCCTGGTGTTAATCTAGTAATAATGTTATATGGAGCCTGGTATTAATCTAGTAATAATATTATATGGAGCCTGGTATTAATCTAGTAATAATGTTATATGGAGCCTGGTATTAATCTAGTAATGATATTATATGGAGCCTGGTGTTAATCTAGTAATAATATTATATGGAGCCTGGTGTTAATCTAGTAATAATATTATATGGAGCCTGGTATTAATCTAGTAATAATGTTATATGGAGCCTGGTGTTAATCTAGTAATAATGTTATATGGAGCCTGGTATTAATCTAGTAATAATATTATATGGAGCCTGGTATTAATCTAGTAATAATGTTATATGGAGCCTGGTATTAATCTAGTAATGATATTATATGGAGCCTGGTGTTAATCTATAATAATATTATATGGAGCCTGGTATTAATCTATAATAATGTTATATGGAGCCTGGTATTAATCTAGTAATAATGTTATATGGAGCCTGGTATTAATCTAGTAATAATGTTATATGGAGCCTGGTATTAATCTAGTAATAATATTATATGGAGCCTGGTATTAATCTAGTAATAATGTTATATGGAGCCTGGTGTTAATCTAGTAATAATATTATATGGAGCCTTGTATTAATCTATAATAATGTTATATGGAGCCTGGTATTAATCTAGTAATAATGTTATATGGAGCCTGGTATTAATCTAGTAATAATGTTATATAGAGCCTGGTGTTAATCTAGTAATAATGTTATATGGAGCCTGGTATTAATCTAGTAATAATGTTATATAGAGCCTGGTATTAATCTAGTAATAATGTTATATGGAGCCTGGTATTAATCTAGTAATAATGTTATATGGAGCCTGGTATTAATCTAGTAATAATGTTATATGGAGCCTGGTATTAATCTAGTAATGATATTATATGGAGCCTGGTGTTAATCTAGTAATAATGTTATATGGAGCCTGGTATTAATCTAGTAATGATATTATATGGAGCCTGGTGTTAATCTAGTAATAATGTTATATGGAGCCTGGTATTAATCTAGTAATAATATTATATGGAGCCTGGTATTAATCTAGTAATAATGTTATATGGAGCCTGGTATTAATCTAGTAATAATATTATATGGAGCCTGGTATTAATCTAGTAATAATGTTATATGGAGCCTGGTATTAATCTAGTAATAATGTTATATAGAGCCTGGTATTAATCTAGTAATAATGTTATATGGAGCCTGGTGTTAATCTATAATAATATTATATGGAGCCTGGTATTAATCTATAATAATATTATATGGAGCCTGGTATTAATCTATAATAATGTTATATGGAGCCTGGTGTTAATCTAGTAATAATGTTATATGGAGCCTGGCATTAATCTAGTAATAATGTTATATGGAGCCTGGTATTAATCTAGTAATAATGTTATATAGAGCCTGGTGTTAATCTAGTAATAATGTTATATGGAGCCTGGTATTAATCTAGTAATAATGTTATATGGAGCCTGGTGTTAATCTAGTAATAATGTTATATGGAGCCTGGTATTAATCTATAATAATATTATATGGAGCCTGGTATTAATCTAGTAATGATATTATATGGAGCCTGGTATTAATCTAGTAATAATGTTATATGGAGCCTGGTATTAATCTAGTAATAATGTTATATGGAGCCTGGTGTTAATCTATAATAATATTATATGGAGCCTGGTATTAATCTATAATAATGTTATATGGAGCCTGGTATTAATCTAGTAATAATGTTATATGGAGCCTGGTGTTAATCTATAATAATATTATATGGAGCCTGGTATTAATCTAGTAATGATATTATATGGAGCCTGGTATTAATCTAGTAATAATGTTATATGGAGCCTGGTATTAATCTAGTAATAATGTTATATGGAGCCTGGTGTTAATCTAGTAATAATGTTATATGGAGCCTGGTGTTAATCTAGTAATAATATTATATGGAGCCTTGTATTAATCTATAATAATGTTATATGGAGCCTGGTATTAATCTAGTAATAATGTTATATGGAGCCTGGTATTAATCTAGTAATAATGTTATATAGAGCCTGGTGTTAATCTAGTAATAATGTTATATGGAGCCTGGTATTAATCTAGTAATAATGTTATATAGAGCCTGGTATTAATCTAGTAATAATGTTATATGGAGCCTGGTATTAATCTAGTAATAATGTTATATGGAGCCTGGTATTAATCTAGTAATAATGTTATATGGAGCCTGGTATTAATCTAGTAATGATATTATATGGAGCCTGGTGTTAATCTAGTAATAATGTTATATGGAGCCTGGTATTAATCTAGTAATGATATTATATGGAGCCTGGTGTTAATCTAGTAATAATGTTATATGGAGCCTGGTATTAATCTAGTAATAATATTATATGGAGCCTGGTATTAATCTAGTAATAATGTTATATGGAGCCTGGTATTAATCTAGTAATAATATTATATGGAGCCTGGTATTAATCTAGTAATAATGTTATATGGAGCCTGGTATTAATCTAGTAATAATGTTATATAGAGCCTGGTATTAATCTAGTAATAATGTTATATGGAGCCTGGTGTTAATCTATAATAATATTATATGGAGCCTGGTATTAATCTATAATAATATTATATGGAGCCTGGTATTAATCTATAATAATGTTATATGGAGCCTGGTGTTAATCTAGTAATAATGTTATATGGAGCCTGGCATTAATCTAGTAATAATGTTATATGGAGCCTGGTATTAATCTAGTAATAATGTTATATAGAGCCTGGTGTTAATCTAGTAATAATGTTATATGGAGCCTGGTATTAATCTAGTAATAATTTTATATGGAGCCTGGTGTTAATCTAGTAATAATGTTATATGGAGCCTGGTATTAATCTATAATAATATTATATGGAGCCTGGTATTAATCTAGTAATGATATTATATGGAGCCTGGTATTAATCTAGTAATAATGTTATATGGAGCCTGGTATTAATCTAGTAATAATGTTATATGGAGCCTGGTGTTAATCTATAATAATATTATATGGAGCCTGGTATTAATCTATAATAATGTTATATGGAGCCTGGTATTAATCTAGTAATAATGTTATATGGAGCCTGGTGTTAATCTATAATAATATTATATGGAGCCTGGTATTAATCTAGTAATGATATTATATGGAGCCTGGTATTAATCTAGTAATAATGTTATATGGAGCCTGGTATTAATCTAGTAATAATGTTATATGGAGCCTGGTGTTAATCTAGTAATAATGTTATATGGAGCCTGGTATTAATCTATAATAATATTATATGGAGCCTCGTGTTAATCTATAATAATGTTATATGGAGCCTGGTATTAATCTAGTAATAATGTTATATGGAGCCTGGTATTAATCTATAATAATGTTATATGGAGTCTGGTATTAATCTAGTAATAATGTTATAGGGAGCCTGGTATTAATCTATAATAATATTATATGGAGCCTGGTATTAATCTAGTAATAATGTTATATGGAGCCTGGTATTAATCTAGTAATAATGTTATATGGAGCCTGGTGTTAATCTATAATAATATTATATGGAGCCTGGTATTAATCTAGTAAAAATGTTAAATGGAGCCTGGTATTAATCTAGTAATAATGTTATATGGAGCCTGGTATTAATCTAGTAATAATGTTATATGGAGCCTGGTGTTAATCTAGTAATAATGTTATATGGAGCCTGGTATTAATCTAGTAATAATGTTATATGGAGCCTGGTATTAATCTAGTAATAATGTTATATGGAGCCTGGTATTAATCTAGTAATAATGTTATATGGAGCCTGGTATTAATCTAGTAATAATGTTATATGGAGCCTGGTATTAATCTAGTAATAATGTTATATGGAGTCTGGTATTAATCTAGTAATAATGTTATATGGAGCCTGGTATTAATCTAGTAATAATATTATATGGAGCCTGGTGTTAATCTAGTAATAATGTTGTATGGAGCCTGGTATTAATCTAGTAATAATATTATATGGAGCCTGGTATTAATCTAGTAATAATATTACATGGAGCCTGGTATTAATCTAGTAATAATGTTATATGGAGCCTGGTATTAATCTAGTAATAATGTTATATGGAGCCTGGTATTAATCTAGTAATAATGTTATATGGAGCCTGGTTTTAATCTAGTAATAATGTTATATGGAGCCTGGTATTAATCTATAATAATGTTATATGGAGCCTGGTGTTAATCTAGTAATAATGTTATATGGAGCCTGGTATTAATCTATAATAATATTATATGGAGCCTGGTATTAATCTATAATAATATTATATGGAGCCTGGTGTTAATCTAGTAATCATATTATATGGAGCCTGGTATTAATCTAGTAATAATGTTATATGGAGCCTGGTATTAATCTAGTAATAATATTATATGGAGCCTGGTGTTAATCTAGTAATAATGTTATCTGGAGCCTGGTATTAATCTAGTAATAATGTTATATGGAGCCTGGTATTAATCTATAATAATATTATATGGAGCCTGGTATTAATCTATAATAATATTATATGGAGCCTGGTATTAATCTAGTAATAATGTTATATGGAGCCTGGTGTTAATCTAGTAATAATGTTATATGGAGCCTGGTATTAATCTATAATAATATTATATGGAGCCTGGTGTTAATGTAGTAATAATATTATATGGAGCCTGGTGTTAATCTAGTAATAATATTATATGGAGCCTGGTATTAATCTAGTAATAATGTTATATGGAGCCTGGTATTAATCTAGTAATAATGTTATATGGAGCCTGGTGTTAATCTAGTAATAATGTTATATGGAGCCTGGTGTTAATCTAGTAATAATGTTATATGGAGCCTGGTATTAATCTAGTAATAATATTATATGGAGCCTGGTATTAATCTAGTAATAATGTTATATGGAGCCTGGTGTTAATCTAGTAATAATGTTATATGGAGCCTGGTATTAATCTAGTAATAATGTTATATGGAGCCTGGTATTAATCTAGTAATGATATTATATGGAGCCTGGTGTTAATCTAGTAATAATGTTATATGGAGCCTGGTATTAATCTAGTAATCATGTTATATGGAGCCTGGTATTAATCTAGTAATAATGTTATATGGAGCCTGGTATTAATCTAGTAATAATGTTATATGGAGCCTGGTATTAATCTAGTAATAATGTTATATGGAGCCTGGTATTAATCTAGTAATAATGTTATATGGAGCCTGGTATTAATCTAGTAATGATATTATATGGAGCCTGGTGTTAATCTAGTAATAATGTTATATGGAGCCTGGTATTAATCTAGTAATAATATTATATGGAGCCTGGTATTAATCTAGTAATAATGTTATATGGAGCCTGGTATTAATCTAGTAATAATATTATATGGAGCCTGGTGTTAATCTAGTAATAATGTTATATGGAGCCTGGTATTAATCTAGTAATAATGTTATATGGAGCCTGGTATTAATCTATAATAATATTATATGGAGCCTGGTATTAATCTAGTAATAATGTTATATGGAGCCTGGTATTAATCTAGTAATAATGTTATATGGAGTCTGGTATTAATCTAGTAATAATGTTATATGGAGCCTGGTGTTAATCTAGTAATAATGTTATATGGAGCCTGGTATTAATCTAGTAATAATATTATATGGAGCCTGGTATTAATCTAGTAATAATGTTATATGGAGCCTGGTATTAATCTATAATAATATTATATGGAGCCTGGTATTAATCTAGTAATAATGTTATATGGAGCCTGGTATTAATCTAGTAATAATGTTATATGGAGCCTGGTATTAATCTAGTAATAATATTATATGGAGCCTGGTATTAATCTAGTAATAATGTTATATGGAGCCTGGTATTAATCTAGTAATGATATTATATGGAGCCTGGTGTTAATCTAGTAATAATATTATATGGAGCCTGGTGTTAATCTAGTAATAATATTATATGGAGCCTGGTATTAATCTAGTAATAATGTTATATGGAGCCTGGTGTTAATCTAGTAATAATGTTATATGGAGCCTGGTATTAATCTAGTAATAATATTATATGGAGCCTGGTATTAATCTAGTAATAATGTTATATGGAGCCTGGTATTAATCTAGTAATGATATTATATGGAGCCTGGTGTTAATCTATAATAATATTATATGGAGCCTGGTATTAATCTATAATAATGTTATATGGAGCCTGGTATTAATCTAGTAATAATGTTATATGGAGCCTGGTATTAATCTAGTAATAATGTTATATGGAGCCTGGTATTAATCTAGTAATAATATTATATGGAGCCTGGTATTAATCTAGTAATAATGTTATATGGAGCCTGGTGTTAATCTAGTAATAATATTATATGGAGCCTTGTATTAATCTATAATAATGTTATATGGAGCCTGGTATTAATCTAGTAATAATGTTATATGGAGCCTGGTATTAATCTAGTAATAATGTTATATAGAGCCTGGTGTTAATCTAGTAATAATGTTATATGGAGCCTGGTATTAATCTAGTAATAATGTTATATAGAGCCTGGTATTAATCTAGTAATAATGTTATATGGAGCCTGGTATTAATCTAGTAATAATGTTATATGGAGCCTGGTATTAATCTAGTAATAATGTTATATGGAGCCTGGTATTAATCTAGTAATGATATTATATGGAGCCTGGTGTTAATCTAGTAATAATGTTATATGGAGCCTGGTATTAATCTAGTAATGATATTATATGGAGCCTGGTGTTAATCTAGTAATAATGTTATATGGAGCCTGGTATTAATCTAGTAATAATATTATATGGAGCCTGGTATTAATCTAGTAATAATGTTATATGGAGCCTGGTATTAATCTAGTAATAATATTATATGGAGCCTGGTATTAATCTAGTAATAATGTTATATGGAGCCTGGTATTAATCTAGTAATAATGTTATATAGAGCCTGGTATTAATCTAGTAATAATGTTATATGGAGCCTGGTGTTAATCTATAATAATATTATATGGAGCCTGGTATTAATCTATAATAATATTATATGGAGCCTGGTATTAATCTATAATAATGTTATATGGAGCCTGGTGTTAATCTAGTAATAATGTTATATGGAGCCTGGCATTAATCTAGTAATAATGTTATATGGAGCCTGGTATTAATCTAGTAATAATGTTATATAGAGCCTGGTGTTAATCTAGTAATAATGTTATATGGAGCCTGGTATTAATCTAGTAATAATGTTATATGGAGCCTGGTGTTAATCTAGTAATAATGTTATATGGAGCCTGGTATTAATCTATAATAATATTATATGGAGCCTGGTATTAATCTAGTAATGATATTATATGGAGCCTGGTATTAATCTAGTAATAATGTTATATGGAGCCTGGTATTAATCTAGTAATAATGTTATATGGAGCCTGGTGTTAATCTATAATAATATTATATGGAGCCTGGTATTAATCTATAATAATGTTATATGGAGCCTGGTATTAATCTAGTAATAATGTTATATGGAGCCTGGTGTTAATCTATAATAATATTATATGGAGCCTGGTATTAATCTAGTAATGATATTATATGGAGCCTGGTATTAATCTAGTAATAATGTTATATGGAGCCTGGTATTAATCTAGTAATAATGTTATATGGAGCCTGGTGTTAATCTAGTAATAATGTTATATGGAGCCTGGTATTAATCTATAATAATATTATATGGAGCCTCGTGTTAATCTATAATAATGTTATATGGAGCCTGGTATTAATCTAGTAATAATGTTATATGGAGCCTGGTATTAATCTATAATAATGTTATATGGAGTCTGGTATTAATCTAGTAATAATGTTATAGGGAGCCTGGTATTAATCTATAATAATATTATATGGAGCCTGGTATTAATCTAGTAATAATGTTATATGGAGCCTGGTATTAATCTAGTAATAATGTTATATGGAGCCTGGTGTTAATCTATAATAATATTATATGGAGCCTGGTATTAATCTATAATAATGTTATATGGAGCCTGGTATTAATCTAGTAATAATGTTATATGGAGCCTGGTGTTAATCTATAATAATATTATATGGAGCCTGGTATTAATCTAGTAATGATATTATATGGAGCCTGGTATTAATCTAGTAATAATGTTATATGGAGCCTGGTATTAATCTAGTAATAATGTTATATGGAGCCTGGTGTTAATCTAGTAATAATGTTATATGGAGCCTGGTATTAATCTATAATAATATTATATGGAGCCTCGTGTTAATCTATAATAATGTTATATGGAGCCTGGTATTAATCTAGTAATAATGTTATATGGAGCCTGGTATTAATCTATAATAATGTTATATGGAGTCTGGTATTAATCTAGTAATAATGTTATAGGGAGCCTGGTATTAATCTATAATAATATTATATGGAGCCTGGTATTAATCTAGTAATAATGTTATATGGAGCCTGGTATTAATCTAGTAATAATGTTATATGGAGCCTGGTGTTAATCTATAATAATATTATATGGAGCCTGGTATTAATCTAGTAATAATGTTAAATGGAGCCTGGTATTAATCTAGTAATAATGTTATATGGAGCCTGGTATTAATCTAGTAATAATGTTATATGGAGCCTGGTGTTAATCTAGTAATAATGTTATATGGAGCCTGGTATTAATCTAGTAATAATGTTATATGGAGCCTGGTATTAATCTAGTAATAATGTTATATGGAGCCTGGTATTAATCTAGTAATAATGTTATATGGAGCCTGGTATTAATCTAGTAATAATGTTATATGGAGCCTGGTATTAATCTAGTAATAATGTTATATGGAGTCTGGTATTAATCTAGTAATAATGTTATATGGAGCCTGGTATTAATCTAGTAATAATATTATATGGAGCCTGGTGTTAATCTAGTAATAATGTTGTATGGAGCCTGGTATTAATCTAGTAATAATATTATATGGAGCCTGGTATTAATCTAGTAATAATATTACATGGAGCCTGGTATTAATCTAGTAATAATGTTATATGGAGCCTGGTATTAATCTAGTAATAATGTTATATGGAGCCTGGTATTAATCTAGTAATAATGTTATATGGAGCCTGGTATTAATCTAGTAATAATGTTATATGGAGCCTGGTATTAATCTATAATAATGTTATATGGAGCCTGGTGTTAATCTAGTAATAATGTTATATGGAGCCTGGTATTAATCTATAATAATAGTATATGGAGCCTGGTATTAATCTATAATAATATTATATGGAACCTGGTGTTAATCTAGTAATAATGTTATATGGAGCCTGGTATTAATCTAGTAATAATATTATATGGAGCCTGGTATTAATCTATAATAATATTATATGGAGCCTGGTGTTAATCTAGTAATAATATTATATGGAGCCTGGTATTAATCTATAATAATATTATATGGAGCCTGGTGTTAATCTAGTAATAATATTATATGGAGCCTGGTATTAATCTAGTAATAATGTTATATGGAGCCTGGTATTAATCTAGTAATAATATTATATGGAGCCTGGTATTAATCTAGTAATAATGTTATATGGAGCCTGGTATTAATCTAGTAATAATGTTATATGGAGCCTGGTATTAATCTAGTAATAATGTTATATGGAGCCTGGTGTTAATCTAGTAATAATGTTATATGGAGCCTGGTATTAATCTAGTAATAATGTTATATGGAGCCTGGTGTTAATCTAGTAATAATGTTATATGGAGCCTGGTATTAATCTAGTAATAATGTTATATGGAGCCTGGTATTAATCTATAATAATGTTATATGGAGCCTGGTGTTAATCTAGTAATAATATTATATAGAGCCTGGTGTTAATCTAGTAATAATGTTATATGGAGCCTGGTATGAATCTAGTAATAATGTTATATGGAGCCTGGTATTAATCTAGTAATAATGTTATATGGAGCCTGGTATTAATCTAGTAATAATGTTATATGGAGCCTGGTATTAATCTAGTAATAATGTTATATGGAGCCTGGTATTAATCTATAATAATATTATATGGAGCCTGGTATTAATCTAGTAATAATATTATATGGAGTCTGGTGTTAATCTAGTAATAATGTTATATGGAGCCTGATATTAATCTAGTAATAATGTTATATGGAGCCTGGTATTAATCTATAATAATATTATATGGAGCCTGGTATTAATCTAGTAATAATATTATATGGAGTCTGGTGTTAATCTAGTAATAATGTTATATGGAGCCTGATATTAATCTAGTAATAATGTTATATGGAGCCTCAGGACATTCTTGATATGTGAGTCAGCAAAAACGTCCTGCCTACGTTTAAAATGGCACCCTTTCCCCTACATACTGTAGTTCACTACGACCCCATAAACCCTGGTTAAAGGTAGTGCACTATGTAGGGTATAGGTTGCCATTTAGGATGCAGTCCAAGCTGATTCATATTCAGTTGTGACCTTGCTGAACTAACACATGAATATTCAGCTTGTTGACGCCAGCAGCAAAGCCAAGCAGAAACTCTTCTTCATTAATTACAACTTCACTCATTTAATTTGAGATTTCCATGTAAATGTAAATACACTGGACACATTTAGTGTTTTAATGAGTTACCTATGCTCAGGCCAGTATTTCATTAAACACTGGATTTCCGGGTAGCGCTTTCAGAAGTGCATTTGACTCAATACAGTACGAAGCCGATCTAGTCTGACATACAGAGACTGACAGGCCTCCAGTCTGGTGTCCCTACCTTTGTCAAACTCTTCAGCCTTCTGTCAGAGCCATTGAAGTCTGTCTGGATATCAAGCATCGGCGTCTCTCTGCGTCGGTCTCAACACTGTTTAAGTGCCTCTCTCTACTCAACAGAAGGTAAGGGCTCACACTCACCTCCTCCGTCTCATTTTACGTTTTTACATTTGAGTCATTTTAGCAGACGCTCTTATCCGGAGCGACTTAAAGTTAGTGAGTGCATACATTTTCGTCCTTTTTCGTGCTGGTCCCCCCGTGGGGAATCGAACCCGCAACCCTGGCGTTGCAAGCGCCATGCTCTGAGCCACACAGTCATCCTCACACACAGACAGAGACGTGACCAGGGATTCAATAAGGAGACTGTCGGATTGCACTCTATTCCCTATGTAGTGCACTACTTTTGACTAGGGCCCATAGGGATGTGGTCAAGAGCAGTGCACTACGTAGGGAATAGGGTGCCATTTGGGACGCAGTCACAGCCTGAGGTGACTTCACAGACACCAGGTTGTTCCTCTGCTGTCAGGTTACATAAGGTTGTTCCTCTGCTGTCAGGTTACATAAGGTTGTTCCTCTGCTGTCAGGTTACATAAGGTTGTTCCTCTGCTGTCAGGTTACATAAGGTTGTTCCTCTGCTGTCAGGTTACATAAGGTTGTTCCTCTGCTGTCAGGTTACATAAGGATGTTCCTCGGCTGTCAGGTTACATAAGGTTGTTCCTCTGCTGTCAGGTTACATAAGGTTGTTCCTCTGCTGTCAGGTTACATAAGGTTGTTCCTCTGCTGTCAGGTTACATAAGGTTGTTCCTCTGCTGTCAGGTTACATAAGGTTGTTCCTCTGCTGTCAGGTTACATAAGGTTGTTCCTCTGCTGTCAGGTTACATAAGGTTGTTCCTCTGCTGTCAGGTTACATAAGGTTGTTCCTCTGCTGTCAGGTTACATAAGGTTGTTCCTCTGCTGTCAGGTTACATAAGGTTGTTCCTCTGCTGTCAGGTTACATAAGGTTGTTCCTCTGCTGTCAGGTTACATAAGGTTGTTCCTCTGCTGTCAGGTTACATAAGGTTGTTCCTCTGCTGTCAGGTTACATATGGGTTCCTCTGCTGTCAGGTTACATAAGGTTGTTCCTCTGCTGTCAGGTTACATAAGGTTGTTCCTCTGCTGTCAGGTTACATAAGGTTGTTCCTCTGCTGTCAGGTTACATAAGGTTGTTCCTCTGCTGTCAGGTTACATAAGGTTGTTCCTCTGCTGTCAGGTTACATAAGGTTGTTCCTCTGCTGTCAGGTTACATAAGGTTGTTCCTCTGCTGTCAGGTTACATAAGGGTTCCTTTCGTTATTTCAACGATTTCCGCAGCAGCTAAAAGTACCCTTTTCTCAAGTGAATTAGAGTTGATGGTGGAAGACGTGGGCTACATCTGACATGGCACCCTATTCTATATATATTGCACTACTTTTTACCAGCATCCTAGTCACCCTGGTCAAAATGAGTGCACTATTCCGGGAATCGGATGCCATAGGCATTGCAGATGATGTTACAAATCCCCAGAGACATCCTTCAATAACGGCCAATTAAGCTCCAGCTAACAGCATCAGAACAGATTAACTACATCTTCCCTGACGGTGAAGGACAATATTCTCCTGTTGTTGTTTTTTTCAGAATTTCTTTCGTGGAATGACCGTTCTAAACCGTTTCACAGAAGTGCTTAATTCTATGGTTATGACGTGGAGAGTTGACTGCGGTAGCACAACTCTCAGCGCAGCGTGAAACGGAATGGTGCGTATCACAACAAACAAATAGCAATTACCTTTTAATTGAAACAAGGACTGTGATGGGGCTCGCAGGGCTGGAGGGCTGGAGAGGTTCACTATTAATTGTCCATGCACATCTGTCTCAGGGGGGAGTGATATTAACCCTCCCGTTGTCCTAGGGTCAAAATGACCCGCCACTGTGTTGAACCAACTTTATTTAATTTTTATATTTTTTGGGATCATTTGTGAGAAGGAGGCAGTGAGACTTTAAAGAAAGTATCACTGCCTCCTTCTCACAAATGATCCCAAAAATATAAAAATTAAATAAAGTTGGTTCAACACAGTGGCGGGTCATTTTGACCCTAGGACAACGGGAGGGTTAAATAGGCTGAGACTGGCTCCAGTTACCTGTTTCTGTAGGAGTCACTCCTCTGAAAAGGACACATTTCATTGGCATTTCTACTCTGTCATCCATTGGATTTCTTGACCCATTATCACCTCAATCCTACTATAGGTTACCTGTTGTAATATCTCTATGAACTCTTTCTTCTCCCCAGAGTGAGGACCTGTAACCCTTATAGTATGGAGGAACCCCATCGGGCTGTTGGATGTCTCTCTCCAAGGCCTGCAGCCTCTCTCTCTCCTTAGGGGTCTCACAGTGTTGCTGGATGTCTCTCTCCAAGGCCTGCAGCCTCTCTCTCTCTCCTTAGGGGTCTCACAGTGTTGCTGGATGTCTCTCTCCAAGGCCTGCAGCCTCTCTCTCTCTCCTTAGGGGTCTCACAGTGTTGCTGGGTGGCTCTCTCCAAGGCCTGCAGCCTCTCTCTCTCTCCTTAGGGGTCTCACAGTGTTGCTGGATGGCTCTCTCCAAGGCCTGCAGCCTCTCTCTCTCCTTAGGGGTCTCACAGTGTTGCTGGATGTCTCTCTCCAAGGCCTGCAGCCTCTCTCTCTCTCCTTAGGGGTCTCACAGTGTTGCTGGATGTCTCTCTCCAAGGCCTGCAGCCTCTCTCTCTCCTTAGGGATCTGATGGTGCTGTTGGATGGCTCTCTCCAAGGCCTGCAGCCTCTCTCTCTCCTTAGGGGTCTCACAGTGTTGCTGGATGGCTCTCTCCAAGGCCTGCAGCCTCTCTCTCTCCTTAGGGGTCTCACAGTGTTGCTGGATGTCTCTCTCCAAGGCCTGCAGCCTCTCTCTCTCTCCTTAGGGGTCTCACAGTGTTGCTGGATGGCTCTCTCCAAGGCCTGCAGCCTCTCTCTCTCTCCTTAGGGGTCTCACAGTGTTGCTGGATGTCTCTCTCCAAGGCCTGCAGCCTCTCTCTCTCTCCTTAGGGGTCTCACAGTGTTGCTGGATGTCTCTCTCCAAGGCCTGCAGCCTCTCTCTCTCCTTAGGGATCTGATGGTGCTGTTGGATGTCTCTCTCCAAGGCCTGCAGCCTCTCTCTCTCCTTAGGGGTCTCACAGTGTTGCTGGATGTCTCTCTCCAAGGCCTGCAGCCTCTCTCTCTCTCCTTAGGGGTCTCACAGTGTTGCTGGATGTCTCTCTCCAAGGCCTGCAGCCTCTCTCTCTCTCCTTAGGGGTCTCACAGTGTTGCTGGGTGGCTCTCTCCAAGGCCTGCAGCCTATCTCTCTCTCCTTAGGGGTCTCACAGTGTTGCTGGATGGCTCTCTCCAAGGCCTGCAGCCTCTCTCTCTCCTTAGGGGTCTCACAGTGTTGCTGGATGTCTCTCTCCAAGGCCTGCAGCCTCTCTCTCTCTCCTTAGGGGTCTCACAGTGTTGCTGGATGTCTCTCTCCAAGGCCTGCAGCCTCTCTCTCTCCTTAGGGATCTGATGGTGCTGTTGGATGGCTCTCTCCAAGGCCTGCAGCCTCTCTCTCTCCTTAGGGGTCTCACAGTGTTGCTGGATGGCTCTCTCCAAGGCCTGCAGCCTCTCTCTCTCCTTAGGGGTCTCACAGTGTTGCTGGATGTCTCTCTCCAAGGCCTGCAGCCTCTCTCTCTCTCCTTAGGGGTCTCACAGTGTTGCTGGATGGCTCTCTCCAAGGCCTGCAGCCTCTCTCTCTCTCCTTAGGGGTCTCACAGTGTTGCTGGATGTCTCTCTCCAAGGCCTGCAGCCTCTCTCTCTCTCCTTAGGGGTCTCACAGTGTTGCTGGATGTCTCTCTCCAAGGCCTGCAGCCTCTCTCTCTCCTTAGGGATCTGATGGTGCTGTTGGATGGCTCTCTCCAAGGCCTGCAGCCTCTCTCTCTCCTTAGGGGTCTCACAGTGTTGCTGGATGTCTCTCTCCAAGGCCTGCAGCCTCTCTCTCTCTCCTTAGGGGTCTCACAGTGTTGCTGGATGTCTCTCTCCAAGGCCTGCAGCCTCTCTCTCTCTCCTTAGGGGTCTCACAGTGTTGCTGGATGTCTCTCTCCAAGGCCTGCAGCCTCTCTCTCTCCTTAGGGATCTGATGGTGCTGTTGGATGGCTCTCTCCAAGGCCTGCAGCCTCTCTCTCTCCTTAGGGGTCTCACAGTGTTGCTGGATGGCTCTCTCCAAGGCCTGCAGCCTCTCTCTCTCCTTAGGGGTCTCACAGTGTTGCTGGATGTCTCTCTCCAAGGCCTGCAGCCTCTCTCTCTCTCCTTAGGGGTCTCACAGTGTTGCTGGATGGCTCTCTCCAAGGCCTGCAGCCTCTCTCTCTCTCCTTAGGGGTCTCACAGTGTTGCTGGATGTCTCTCTCCAAGGCCTGCAGCCTCTCTCTCTCCTTAGGGATCTGATGGTGCTGTTGGATGGCTCTCTCCAAGGCCTGCAGCCTCTCTCTCTCCTTAGGGGTCTCACAGTGTTGCTGGATGTCTCTCTCCAAGGCCTGCAGCCTCTCTCTCTCCTTAGGGGTCTCACAGTGTTGCTGGATGTCTCTCTCCAAGGCCTGCAGCCTCTCTCTCTCTCCTTAGGGGTCTCACAGTGTTGCTGGATGTCTCTCTCCAAGGCCTGCAGCCTCTCTCTCTCTCCTTAGGGGTCTCACAGTGTTGCTGGATGGCTCTCTCCAAGGCCTGCAGCCTCTCTCTCTCCTTAGGGGTCTCACAGTGTTGCTGGATGGCTCTCTCCAAGGCCTGCAGCCTCTCTCTCTCCTTAGGGGTCTCACAGTGTTGCTGGATGTCTCTCTCCAAGGCCTGCAGCCTCTCTCTCTCCTTAGGGGTCTCACAGTGTTGCTGGATGTCTCTCTCCAAGGCCTGCAGCCTCTCTCTCTCCTTAGGGGTCTCACAGTGTTGCTGGATGTCTCTCTCCAAGGCCTGCAGCCTCTCTCTCTCTCCTTAGGGGTCTCACAGTGTTGCTGGATGGCTCTCTCCAAGGCCTGCAGCCTCTCTCTCTCTCCTTAGGGGTCTCACAGTGTTGCTGGATGGCTCTCTCCAAGGCCTGCAGCCTCTCTCTCTCTCCTTAGGGGTCTCACAGTGTTGCTGGATGTCTCTCTCCAAGGCCTGCAGCCTCTCTCTCTCCTTAGGGGTCTCACAGTGTTGCTGGATGTCTCTCTCCAAGGCCTGCAGCCTCTCTCTCTCCTTAGGGATCTGATGGTGCTGTTGGATGGCTCTCTCCAAGGCCTGCAGCCTCTCTCTCTCCTTAGGGGTCTCACAGTGTTGCTGGATGGCTCTCTCCAAGGCCTGCAGCCTCTCTCTCTCTCCTTAGGGGTCTCACAGTGTTGCTGGATGGCTCTCTCCAAGGCCTGCAGCCTCTCTCTCTCTCCTTAGGGGTCTCACAGTGTTGCTGGATGGCTCTCTCCAAGGCCTGCAGCCTCTCTCTCTCCTTAGGGGTCTCACAGTGTTGCTGGATGTCTCTCTCCAAGGCCTGCAGCCTCTCTCTCACCTTAGAGAGTTAACTGATGGTGTTGCTGGATGGCTCTCTCCAAGGCCTGCAGCCTCTCTCTCTCCTTAGAGAGTTAACTGATGGTGTTGCTGGATGGCTCTCTCCAAGGCCTGCAGCCTCTCTCTCTCCTTAGAGAGTTAACTGATGGTGTTGCTGGATGGCTCTCTCCAAGGCCTGCAGCCTCTCTCCTTAGAGAGCTAGCTGATGGTATTGCTGAAATGAACTCAGTCAGCTGGTCCCAATCTCTACCCCTACAGGGATTTCACAATTGTTCTGTCATGGAATAGCTATGTCATCAACAATGATGAGTTGTGGTGCTTCCTGTATATATATATATATGTGTCGCTTTCCAGGAAGTAGGCTTGTAGTTTTTGTGCTTTTGTAGGCTTTTTTAATGTTATTCAAAGGGCAAAAAACGTAGGGCAATGGATCTTCAGCGCAACAACTTCTAAAAGGCATCTGGCAGAAGTAAATTAATCCACAAACAGAAATATAATTTCATTTACAGTGCATTAGGAAAGTATTCAGACCCCTTGACTTTTTCCACATTTGGATACGTTACAGCCTTATTCGAAAATGGATTTTAAAAAATAAAAATAAAACATTCTCATTAATCTACACACAATAACCAATAATGACAAAGCAAAAGCAGGTTTTTAGAAATTTTAGCAAATGTATAAAAAATACAACAACATAAATATCCCATTTAAATAAGTATTCAGACCCTTTACTCAGTACTTTGTTGAAGCACCTTTGGCAGCGATTACAGCCTCGAGTCTTCTTGGGTATGACGCTACAAGCTTGGCACACCTGTATTTGGGGAGTTTCTCCCATTCTTCTCTGCAGATCCTCTCAAGCTCTGTCAGGTTGGATGGGGAGCGCCGCTGCACAGCTATTTTCAGGTCTCTCCAGAGATGTTAGATCAGGTTCAAGTCCGGGCTCTGGCTGGGCCACTCAAGGACATTCAGAGACTTGTCCCGAAGCCACTCCTGCGTTATCTTGGCTGTGTGCTTAGGGTCGTTGTCCTGTTGGAAGGTGAACCTTCACCCCAGTCTGAGGTCCTGAGCACTCTGGAGCAGGTTTTCATGAAGGATCTCTCTGTACTTTGCTCCGTTCATCTTTCCCTTGATCCTGACTAGTCTCCCAGTCCCTGCCACTGAAAAACATTCCCACAGCATGATGCTGCCACCACCATGCTTCACCATAGGGATGGTGCCAGGTTTCCTCCAGACGTGACGCTTGGCATTCAGGCCAAAGCGTTCAATCTTGGTTTCATCTTGTTTCTAATGATCTGAGACTCTTTAGGTGCCTTTCTGCAAACTTCAAGCGGGGCTGTCATGTGCCTTTTACTGAGGAGTGGCTTCAGTCTGACCACTCCACCATAAAGGCCTGATTGGTGGAGTGCTGCAGAGATGGTTGTCCTTCTGGAAGGTTCTCCCATCTCCACAGAGGAACTCTAGAGCTCTGTCAGAGTGTCCATTTGGTTCTTGGTCACCTCCCTGACCAAGGCCCTTCTCCCCCGATTGCTCAGTTTGGCTGGGCGGTCAACTCTAGGAAGAGTCTTGGTGGTTCCAAACTTCTTCCATTTAAGAATGGTGTTGGCCACTGTGTTCTTGGGGACCTTCAATGCTGCAGAAATGTTTTGGTACCCTTCCCCAGATCTGTGCCTCGACAAAATCCTGTCTCGGAGCTCTACCCACAATTCCTTCGACCTCATGGCTTGGTTGTTGCTCTGACATGCACTGTCAACTGTAGGACCTTATATATGCAGGAGCGTGCCTTTCGAAATCATGTCCGATCAATTTAATTTACCAAAGTTGGACTCCAATCAAGTTGTAGAAACATCTCAAGGATGATCAATGGAAACAGGATGCACCTGAGCTCAATGTGCTAGCTAGCGGGTAGCTACTGGTAACGATTAGCAACGCTGGAGAGCTGGTTCCTATGTTAATGTAGCGCTAGCCAACGTTTAATTTTTTGCTGCGTTATGCGTTATGAAAGGAACTAGACACGGACTTGAATTATCTGTTTAGTGTGCTAACACACTCTTGGCAGTTTGTTGTAACCAAGTATTGATGCTAAATTGTGTGTTAATGGATGCTAGCTTGCAAGTTAGCTACGGCGTCATAGCTAGGCATCGTGGGTTGTTGTGTGTAGTTACTGTGTCTTGGCAGTGCCGGCTGTAGCACGAAGCGAGCTACCTAGCCGTTTTTTTCGAACAGAGTCAGAGTCAACACAATAGCCATTGTGTGCCGGGTGTAGCAAGAAGCTAGCTAGCTAGCCGTTCTTCAAACAAAGTCAACACAGTGGCCATTGCTAGCTACCCAACACGACCAGCTAACTGTACGGTAGTAGCTAAATACAATATACTTGTCCTAGCTAGCCAACGTCTAATCATTGCTGCGTCATGAAAGGAACTTGACACAGACACGAATGATCTGTTTAGTGTGTTATCACACTACTGGTGGTTTGTTGTGACCAAGTGTTGGTGCTTAACTGTGTGTTACTGGATGCTAGCATGCTAGTTAGCTAGTTAACACACTATTGGTGGTTTGTTGTGACCAAGTGTTGGTACTAAACGGTGTGTTATTGTTATTGGATGCTAGCTTGCTAGTTAGCTATGGTGTCATAGTTGGCTAGCTGAATAAAGTGGGTTGAGTCTATTCCTTTAAACATTGAACCGCTGTGGTTCACAACAATTCTGATTTCTAAAGGCGGAAGTTGGGAGAGTTTTTGTTCGGGTGGTTCAGTGAAACAATTTTAGTTTCTGAGGTAGAAGTTTTTGGTGAGGGAGGCCCTGCTCTCTCCGCTCCCAGATGCTTAGCTAATTTCATTCCGATCTCCTCTGCATTTTTGTAGCCATTTGCTACAGCCTGTCAACTATGCCTCTGCCTATCCCTGTTCTCTCCTCTCTGCACAGGCTACACAAACGCACCACACCGCGTGGCTGCTGCCTCTCTAACCTGGTGGTCCCTGCACGCACCACCCACGTGGAGTTCCAGGTCGCAGGCAGCCTCTGGAACTGCCGTTCTGCTGCCAACAAAGCTGACTTCATCCCAGCCTATGCCAACCTCCAGTCCCTCGACTTCCTGGCGCTGACGGAAACATGGATCACCACTGAAAACACTGCTACTCCTACTGCTCTCTCCTCGTCTGACCATGTGTTCTCGCATACCCCGAGAGCATCTGGTCAGAGGGGTGGTGGTACAGGAATCCTCATCTCTCCCAAGTGGACATTCTCAATTTTTCCCCTAACCCATCTGTCTATCTCCTCATTTGAATTCCATGCTGTCACAGTCACTAGCCCATTTAAGCTTAATATCCTTGTCATCTATCGCCCTCCAGGTTCCCTTGGAGAGTTCATCAATGAGCTTGACGCCTTGATAAGTTCCTTCCCTGAGGATGGCTCACCCCTCACAGTTTTGGGGGATTTCAACCTCCCTATGTCCACATTTGACTCATTTCTCTCTGCCTCCTTCTTTCCACTCCTCTCCTCTTTTGACCTCACCCTCTCACCGTCCCCCCCTACTCACAAGGCAGGCAATACGCTTGACCTCATCTTCACTAGATGCTGCTCCTCTACTAATCTCACTGCAACTCCCCTCCATGTCTCCGACCACTACTTTGTTTCCTTTTCTCTCTCGCTCTCCTCCCACACTACTCACTCTGCCCCTACACAGATGGTAATGCGCCGCTGCAACCTTCGCTCTCTCTCTCCCACTACTCTCTCCTCTTCCATCCTATCATCTCTTCCCTCTGCTCAATCCTTCTCCCTCCAATCTCCTGATTCTGCCTCCTCAACCCTCCTCTCCTCCCTTTCTGCATCCTTTGACTCTCTGTGTCCCCTATCCTCCCGGCCGGCTCGGTCCTCCCCTCCAGCTCCGTGGCTTGATGACTCATTGCGAGCTCACAGAACAGAGCTCCGGGCCGCGGAGCGGAAATGGAAGAAAACTAAACTCCCTGCCGACCTGGCATCTTTTCACTCCCTCCTCTCTACATTTTCTTCATCTGTTTCTGCTGCTAAGGCCACCTTCTACCACTCTAAATTCCAAGCATCTGCCTCTAACCCTAGGAAGCTCTTTGCCACATTTTCCTCCCTCCTGAATCCTCCCCCCCCCCCCCCCCCCCCCTCCTCTCTCTCTGTGGATGACTTCGTCAACCACTTTGAAGAGAAGGTCGACGACATCCGATCCTCGTTTGTTAAGTCTAATGACACTGCTGGTCCTGCTCACACTGCCCTACCCTATGCTTTGACTTCTTTCTCCCCTCTCTCTCCAGATAAAATCCTGCGACTTGTGACTGCAGGCCGCCCAACAACCTGCCCGCTTGACCCCATCCCCTCCTCCCTTCTCCAGACCATCTCCGGTGACCTTCTCCCCTACCTCACCTCGCTGATCAACTCATCCTTGACCGCTGGCCATGTCCCTTCCGTCTTCAAGAGAGCGAGAGTTGCTCCCCTTCTCAAAAAACCAACACTCGACCCCACTGATGTCAACAACTACAGACCAGTATCCCTTCTTTCTTTTCTTTCCAAAACTATTGAGCGTGCCGTCTTTAGCCAACTCTCTTGCTATCTCTCTCAGAATGACCTTCTTGATCCACACCAATCAGGTTTCAGGACTGGTCATTCAACTGAGACTGCTCTTCTCTGTGTCACGGAGACTCTCCGCACTGCTAAAGCTAACTCTCTCTCCTCTGCTCTTGTCCTTCTAGACCTGTCTGCTGCCTTTGATACTGTGAACCATCAGATCCTCCTCTCCACCCTCTCCGAGCTGGGCATCTCCGGCGCGGCTCACTCCTGGATTGCGTCCTACCTGACCGGTCGCTCCGCTCCTACCAAGTGGCGTGGCGAGAAGCTGTCTCCGCACCACGTGCTCTCACCACTGGTGTCCCCCAGGGCTCAGTTCTAGGCCCTCTCCTTTTCTCCCTATACACCAAGTCACTTGGCTCTGTCATATCCTCACATGGCCTTTCCTATCATTGCTACGCTGACGATACACAACTAATCTTCTCCTTTCCCCCTTCTGATAACCAGGTGGCGAATCGCATCTCTGCATGTCTGGCAGACATATCAGTATGGATGACGGATCACCACCTCAAGCTGAACCCTGGCAAGACGGAGCTGCTCTTCCTCCCGGGGAAGGACTGCCCGTTCCATGATCTCGCCATCACGGTTGACAACTCCGCTGTGTCCTCCTCCCAGAGTGCGAAGAGCCTAGGCGTGACACTGGACAACACCCTGTCGTTCTCCGCCAACATCAAGGCGGTGACCCGCTCCTGCAGGTTCATGCTCTACAACATTCGGAGAGTACGACCCTGCCTTACGCAGGAAGCGGCACAGGTCCTAATCCAGGCACTTGTCATCTCCCGTCTGGACTACTGCAACTCGCTGTTGGCTGGCCTCCCTGCCTGTGCCATTAAACCCCTACAACTCATCCAGAATGCCGCAGCCCGTCTGGTGTTCAACCTTCCCAAGTTCTCTCACGTCACCCCCCTCCTCCGCACACTCCACTGGCTTCCAGTTGAAGCTCGCATCCGCTACAAGACCATGGTGCTTGCCTATGGAGCAGTGAGGGGAACGGCACCTCTGTACCTTCAGGCTCTGATCAGTCCCTACACCCAAACGAGGGCATTGCGTTCATCCACCTCTGGCCTGCTGGCTCCCCTTCCTCTGCGGAAGCATAGCTCCCGCTCAGCCCAGTCAAAACTGTTCGCTGCTCTGGCACCCCAATGGTGGAACAAGCTCCCTCACGACGCCAGGACAGCGGAGTCGCTCACCACCTTCCGGAGACACTTGAAACCCCACCTCTTTAAGGAATACCTGGGATAGGATATAGTATTCCTTCTAACCCCCCCCCCCCCCCCCCCAAATTGTAAAGTGGTTATCCCACTGGCTATAGGGTGAACGCACCAATTTGTGAGTCGCTCTGGCTAAGAGCGTCTGCTAAATGACGTTAATGTGCCCTTGAGCAAGGCACTTAACCCTAATTGCTCCTGTGAGTCGCTCTGGATAAGAGCGTCTGCTAAATGACTAAAATGTAAATGTAAATGTAATGTCGAGTCTCATAGCAAAGGGTCTGACTGCATATCTTAAATGACCTTGTTTTCGTGAATTTGATGATATAATTGTCAAGCCCATTCAAAAGGTTAAGGGACATGATACGGAAGTAAAGCGGAAGGGGGCGGTGACTTTCACAGGGTATTGGGATCCCACAGTGTTCTTTGAGTGCCTCTATCCAAGGCCTGCCTCTCCCTGTGTTCTTTCACAGGGTATTGGGATCCCACAGTGTTCTTTGAGTGCCTCTATCCAAGGCCTGCCTCTCCCTGTGTTCTTTCACAGGGTATTGGGATCCCACAGTGTCCTTTGAGTGCCTCTATCCAAGGCCTGCCTCTCCCTGTGTTCTTTCACAGGGTATTGGGATCCCACAGTGTCCTTTGAGTGCCTCTATCCAAGGCCTGCCTCTCCCTGTGTTTCTGAGAGAGTTTGATGGTGTTTCTGAGGTGCTCTGTGAGAGAGCTGCATCTACCTCTAAAGCCTCTCTCCCTCTCTCTCTCTCTCTCCCTCCCCTATCTCTCTCTCTCTTTCTCTCTCTCTCATGTCTGAAGCAGTCGGAAGAAAGGTGAGGAAAGGGAAATTGAGGCCATAGCGGATTGTTTATTGATTGAATAATGGATGTGGTTTCACTCCGAGGCTTCAAATGCATCAACACTTACAACCTCCTGATGATTGAAAATATACCAAGCTGCCAATTTACTCTGCTTCCCCAATGGCACCCTATTCCCTATATAGGGCACTGCTTTTGACCAGAGCTAGGGAATAAGGTTCCAATTGGGATGTGTCCATAAAGATGCCAATTTTTTCATCTTGTCTGATGGTTGTCATTATGAAATGCTCTGAAGTAGTATTGGAAGGAATGGATGGTGCCTTCAGAACTACTATCCTCTGGTAAAGGGGTAGGACTGGATGGAATGGATGGTGCCTTCAGAACTACTATCCTCTGGTAAAGAGGTAGTACTGGATGGAATGGATGGTGCCTTCAGAACTACTATCCTCTGGTAAAGAGGTAGTACTGGATGGAATGGATGGTGCCTTCAGAACTATTATCCTCTGGTAAAGGGGTAGTACTGGATGGAATGGATGGTGCCTTCAGAACTACTATCCTCTGGTAAAAGGGTAGTACTGGATGGAATGGATGGTGCCTTCAGAACTACTATCCTCTGGTAAAGGGGTAGTACTGGATGGAATGGATGGTGCCTTCAGAACTACTATCCTCTGGTAAAGGGGTAGTAATGGATGGAATGGATGGTGCCTTCAGAACTACTATCCTCTGGTAAAGAGGTAGTACTGGATGGAATGGATGGTGCCTTCAGAACTACTATCCTCTGGTAAAGAGGTAGTACTGGATGGAATGGATGGTGCCTTCAGAACTACTATCCTCTGGTAAAGAGGTAGTACTGGATGGAATGGATGGTGCCTTCAGAACTACTATCCTCTGGTAAAGAGGTAGTACTGGATGGAATGGATGGTGCCTTCAGAACTACTATCCTCTGGTAAAGAGGTAGGACTGGATGGAATGGATGGTGCCTTCAGAACTACTATCCTCTGGTAAAGGGGTAGTACTGGATGGAATGGATGGTGCCTTCATAACTACTATCCTCTGGTAAAGAGGTAGTACTGGATGGAATGGATGGTGCCTTCAGAACTACTATCCTCTGGTAAAGGGGTAGGACTGGATGGAATGGATGGTGCCTTCAGAACTACTATCCTCTGGTAAAGGGGATCATTATTTACATTTTAGTAGACGCTCTTATCCAGAGCTACTTACAGTTAGTGAATACATTTTTTATTTATTTTTATACTGGCCCCCCGTGGGAATCAAACCCACAACCCTGGCGTTGCAAACGCCATGCTCTATCAACTGAGCTACATCCCTGCCGGCCATTCCCTCCCCTACCCTGGACAACGCTGGGCCAATTGTGCGCCGCCCATGAGTCTCCCGGTCGCGGCCGGCTGCGACAGAGCCTGGATTTGAACCAGGATCTCTAGTGACCACTGCGCCACTCAGGAGTATTTCAGTCGCCTTACGTAAAATATGAATGATATGGTATGTTTACAAAGGCTTTTGAGCCGAAAACTTTGAACAGAGGAACTGTGTCCCAAATGGCATCTCATGCCCTATACAGTGTCCATATTCTCATAGGGCTCTGGTCAAAAGTAGTGCACTACATAGGGAATACGGTGCCATTTGGGACTTAGACAGGATGAGGCTTCTGATGAAATAACGATGCCTTCGCTCTGTTATAAGTATTATTTTGAGGTTATCACAGAACTTCTTCCATTCATCCTTCACTAACTAAATGATTATGTTGTCCTCTTACAACTTAGTTTAATATATCAGACCCCTGATCCCAATTCAAATGTGACTTTCGAGTCATGACTAGTTTATCCAAATGCGGCACCCAAGCGCTAGCCCTCAGAATGACACTTAGCAACATAATGGTGCTCTGTGTTCCCAGAGCAGTTATTAGCGTTCTCTACAACACTGTTATTTAGTATCGGCAAACTAGAGTCATTACAAATCCTTACACACACATACTCCCACGCTCGCACACGCACGTACACACACACACACAGCCTCGCACGGGCAAGTGAAATCTCACCCTCTGTCGTCCGTCACCTTCTCTCTGTTGCTTGGCAACTTCAACTCT